>NC_133618.1:664670647-664968147 GCF_048593235.1 Sminthopsis crassicaudata
TTCTATACCAACGGGTGCTTTTAAAATACCCAATATGTACCAGGGCCTGGAGATACAAAGACAAAAATGACCTCCGGTTGCTTACCATCTGTCCTGGGGAGAAAAACATTCACCAATAGGTATTTGTAGAAGAAATGCAAATGATTCAGACAGAAAAATGATAGCCACCCAATTCAAAGCCCTACTAACTGTGGGAATTCTAGAAGTCTCCATTTGGAATAGAAAAGGCTGTCATATGTATACATATATATATATATATATATATATATATATATATATATATATATATATATATATATATATATATATATATATATATATAGTATTTAATTTATACTTTAACATATGTAACATATATTGGTCAACCTGCCATCTTGGCGGGGGAGGGGGGAGGAGGAGGGGAAAAGTTGGAACAAAAGGCTTGACAATTGTCAATGCTGTAAAATTACCCATGCAAATATCTGGTAAATTAAAAAAAAAAAGAAAGAAAGAAAGAAAGAAAAGGCTGTCGTTAGTATGATATACATTTTTTAAAATCTGCTACAAACATATATGTGTATGTATGGCTCTGTAGGTGTGGGATACACACACACAAAAATCTGCACAGATATACACCTGGTGACACTGCTGTGCACACAACCACCACAGAAGTTTGGAGACTTTGGTTTCTATTTTTCTGTGTTTTACATGTTGTCTATGATAAAATGCTTTAGAAATGCCTCCCAGATTTAGAGTTAGTCTGGTCCTTGGAGAGCTTAGTTCAATGCCCTAATAAGGAAACTGAGGTAGAGAGATGTCGGGGGATTTGTCCAAGTTGGAAGTGGCAGAACATGAACATAAATCCAAGTCCAAGGGTTTATCCACTCCGCCATAATTAACTGTACCCACAGTAATTATCTGATTTAATTATTTCATTCTTCATGGTATTTTCTTTAGCACCCCAGAGAACCAGATACAGCTATACCCCAAGTTGTCTGGGGATGGTGCCCCCTTGGAGCAGGAACCACTTCCAGACTAATGAGGGCAAGGACAAAGGGGGGGAGGGGGCCTACCTTCGGAGGCACCGGACTTGGACGACACTTGCTCGGAGGCATTTGTCTGGCGTGACGGGTCACCATGATTTCCAGTCAGCACTTTTTCTCCAAGGGATGAGGTTGATATTGCACCATATTTTATCTTTGAAGACTGAAGCAATTATGGGACAAAATCAGAGCTTTAGTTTCACCTAGATACTCACAAAAAAAAAATATTTATTGTGAAGGTTAAAAAAAACAAACAAACGAACAGAGTCAGGGCTTTGCCAGGTACAGGTAACTGGTGGCCTGGGCCTGCTCTGCTCAGTGAGCTCACCTGCACATGTCCATTGAGAGCAGGAGAGCCTTGGGGAACTTCTGACTGCATGCCGTTGACGTGGACTTCTACAGGAGTCAGGCCGGGAGGCGGAGATGGCGTTGTCTGGCTGTAGCTAGGTACGCCAGACAACAAGATACTGGTCAGCGTGGCCTGGGCGGTGGAGGGAATCATGAGATGTGGGAGTGGTGGAAAACCTAGCAGGAGAGCACAGCAAAGGAGAATCTGTCATTACGAGGTTCCTGCTGCTGCAGTCAGGACCCATGAAGGAGAGCTGCGTTCCATCCCCCCACACTCTGGGGGATATTTACCCCGAGTCTAAGTCTCTCTTACACACTCAAGTTATGAGGTCAGAAGGCCCTGTGGGGGCAATCTGGTCCGGGCTCTGGGGCTCATGTGATGGGGCCCTATGACTTCTAGTCAGCCCCTTTCTCCAAAGGATAAGGTCTCTATCTTTGAAGACTGAAGCAGTTAGCAGAAGAGGAACACAGCTAATCCCGGGTCTTGGTGCTTAATAAATGCTTGTTCACTTGTGCGAGCTCGGTAGGAGCACAGGCTAGTCTACAACTCAGAGCCCCGACTCCTGTTTTGGGGTAACTTTCCAGCACGTCAATCTGCTAGCTACACTGCTAACATGGCAGAAATGCTATTCATTCATCGCATGGCCACTTGGGAAGACCATGGGAGCCTTCGGATTGGCAGGGAAAGTGACTGGAAATGGGGGAAGAGTCAGCATGAAATAGTGGAAATAACATTGCGGGTGTGGACACTGGTTTGGCTACTCAGACCCTGGGTGACCTCAGGCAAATGTCTTCACTGCTCTGGGTTCCAGTGTCTGACATATAGGAATAGTAATAACATCAATAATAATAACCAACATTTATATTTCATCTACTCTGTGCTGTATTGATAATACAGCAGGTGTTTAATAAATGCTTATTGACTGACCGACTGATAAGGGTGGACTAGGGTTCCTTGCAGGGTCCTTTAAGCAGACTTGATATGTACTCATTTGTTTTAATGACACTGTAAAGATTCTGTTTTTATTTCCACGTCCAAGTCAACCCTAGAAACATCTGTTAAATGTCTGTAGCTCACGTGGTGCTGATCAATACAGCAACCAAAAATCCCGCCCTTGCCCACAAGGAGCTCACGCTCTACCGGGAAGACACCCTATGTAACGTGCTCGGGTCCCCGCTACCTCCCTTTACACTCACGGCACGCTGACCTGCGGCACTCGAAGTGTTGGCGAGGGGGGGAGCCCAGAGCGTAGGGCTCGGAGTCCCAGAACTCGGGCTCTGCAGGGGGCTCACAGAGCTGTTCAGAGCATTTAGGAGCGAGTTTGGAGTCGTCGAGGTGTTTACAGACAAGGCGGTAGGGCCAAGAAGACCTGTGGGGAACAAACGTGGAGAGTCAGCCCACGTAATGGCTCTAAATCACGCTGTGATGACGTCCCTCGTACTGCTACTCGGAAAACCAGTTACAATAAAATATACAGGGCAGCCCCAAAGTCTAAACTCAGCTCTAAGACTGGAGACAACACTAGGAATTCTGGGACATCCTGCATGCTATTTTTAGGAAACTTCTCCAATGGAGTTGTCCCTGGAGGTTCTATGGCGTTGGGGAGGTGACCCTAGATCTTCAAGGTCTGCACTAACATGGGACTAGCCCAGAAACAACCTGTGGTCTGAGGATCGAGCTGGCTCTATGCAGAGAGGCTGACCACCAAGGAATGGAAATGCAGTAGAGTATGGACAGGTTGTGGACGGGACAGTGTCCTGTGTGAGGAGGCTTGGACACAGCCAAGTTCACTATAAAGTCTTTCTCAGGAGATCCAACTCCCTTGAGGATGGGATCCATATAGGGGACTTTCTGTTACAGCCCTACTGTGTGCTTCGCACACATTAGATAAATAACAAATGAATGTAAAAATGAACTGAAAAAGGAGCCTGCCCTGTCTCATAATTGCAGGCTCCCCGGGACTTCAGAGGCTACCTCGTTCACCCTATGGTGAGGAAGGAATATCCCCCACAGGATCTTACAACAAAGCCTGGGGACCATGGAGGGAGAGCTCTCATTCTTAGGAAGGTTTTTTCAACATCAAACCTCATTGTGTCTCCTTGCAACTCTGACCCCAGCTAATGGATGACTTGCTCTCCCTTCTCAGAGGGGGCCAAGGGCATTCTCAAATCTGCTGCCTCTTCCTATAGAGCCCCTCCAGGTCAGATTCCCCGTTTTGGTATCAACAAAGCTCCCTTGAGGTGAATTTACCTAGGGTGGGGGTTTGCTGAGGACAGCATCTCCTCTTCGTTTGAACTGACACTACAAGTAAGTCCTTAAGGTTTTGCCTCTCCCCTCCCTCAAGCAGAGGAATGGGTCCTAATGGTCCTGATAAGCTAGCCTGTTCCCAACGGACTGTTTGCAATAAATGGGATATAACCAACAAGTATCGTATTATTCTAATGATCCTCTCAGTGTAATTCCTTCTCTTCTCATCAAAAAACAAATGACCAAAAGCCTTTTTTGTTGGGATCTAGCTCCTTTAGTTCTTTGGAGGGCAGACAGGTTTGCTCTTAACCTCAAATTCGGGTGAAATGGTTGAGAAGGGGTGTATGAGTGTGATGTGACCTGATAGCTGCTCTCTGCCTATTAGATGTCATCCACAAGGGAACAGGTGGTCAGAAATTCCCAGAATCCCTCCACCTTCTCCTCGAAGAGCTTGGTAGACTGAAGGTCTCAGGATGGGCCTCCCCCTCCCAGCTTCCCTCTCCACGTCCATACTGAGGTGGTGGCTAGTGTGGATTCCTCTGTAGGGGCCAGATCTCCTCAAAGGCTTTTCCCATCAACTGAATAAAGTCTAAACTTGTCTGTCCAGCCTTACATCATAGTATGGTAGAATCAATGGTGGATGGAGGGGTGGTAGGGGAAGGAGGAAGGGAAGGAAGAAGAAGGGGGAAGTGCATCAAATCTTACTATTGACTCTGAGAGCAAGCCTCTGCTTTTACATCCTTAAAATGGGAAGGCCAAACCGGATGACCTCCAAGAACAATTCTAGTTCTAAAACCAGAATACTTGTTACTGATACAACAAATTTTGATTAAATTAAATGTACATAGAACAGACAGTGCAAATATAAAGATTAAAATGAATTAGTTCCTACCTTCAAGAAGCTTCTATTTTAATTGGGGGTTGAGAAGAGGGGCACAACACACAACATGTACACAAATAAATAAACAAAAAGCATATGCAGAGGAAAAAGCACTAACAAGGAAAGAGATTAGTCAGGACTCTTGGAGACGGAGGTGTCTGAGCCGGGCTGAGAAAGAAGATGAGGAGACTCAGAGAGAGACAGAGACACAGAGGCAAAGAGAGGAGGAAAGGGAAAGACAGAGAGAGAAGTAGGGAAGAGAAGTGGAGAGACAGAGATAGAGAAAGAGGGAGAGGGAGAGAGACAGAGAGAAACAGAGAGAATGGCAGAGACAGAGACAGACAGAGACAGAAAGGGAGAAACAGAGAAAGCAGGAGAAAGACAGAGACAGACAGATACAGACACAGAAACAGGCAAAGACACAGAACAACAGAGAGAGACAGAAACAGAGACAGAGAGAGAAAAAGGGAGACCAAAGACACAGAAAGACAGAAACAGAGACAGAGAGAGAAAAAAGGAGACAAAGACACAGAAAGACAGAAACAGAAAAAGAGATGCATAGACAGAGAGAGAGAGAGACAGAGAGGGAGAGAGAGAGAGAGAGAGAGAGAGAGAGAGAGAGAGAGAGAGAGAGAGAGAGAGAGAGAGAGAGAAACAAAGACACAGAAAGACAGAAACAGAAAAAGAGAGAGAAAAAAGGAGACAAAGACACAGAAAGACAGAAACAGAGACAGAGAGAGAAAAAAGGAGACAGACAAAGACATAGAAAGACAGAAACAAAAAAAAGAGATGGATAGACAGAGAGAGAGGGGGGGAGACAAAGACACAGAAAGACAGAAACAGAGACAGAGAGAAAAAAAGGGAGACAGACAAAGACATAGAAAGAAAGAAACAGAGACAGAGAGAAAAAAAGGGAGACAGATGACACAGAAAGAAAGAAACAGAAAAAAAAGAGAGAAAAAGGGAAGACAAGGACACAGAAAGAAACAGAGACAGAGAAAAAAAGGGAGACAGACAAAGACACAGAAAGACAGAAACAGAAAAGAGATGGGATGGACAGAGAAGAGAGAGAGAGAGAGAGAGAGAGAGAGAGAGAAAGGGAGAGAGAGAGAAGTAGAGAAATGGAGGTACAGAGAGAAAGGTGAGGCGATAATCTACTCGAAGCACCAAGTTGGTCCCCTACAAAGGCACGGCAGCAGGAAGATTTGTTGCATAGGGGGAAGAGTGAGTTGGCTAGTTTAATGAAACCCAGTTCATGAGGGGGAAGAATAGGAGAGAAGCCCGGAGGGGTGTGTAGGGATCATTGCAGTGGAGGATGCGAGCTTTCTCCTGAAGGCCAGCAGGAGTGGGGAAGATTTTTGAGGACTGAAGTGACATCATCAGATCTGGGTGTATTGATCTGGCCAGGGAGGTCGGTTACAGATTAGGCAAAATGGAAGAGAAAAAAGCCAGTCTTGTTCTACAGGAAGAAGATTTGGGCCCATCTATGCTCAAGACTGGTTCACATTCACCAGCTTTCCAAAGCACCTTCTGTGCTTCATCAGTCTCTAGACTGATGAAAATCTTGCAGAATAAGAGAAGACACATACGGTCGAACAGACCATCCGTCTCGCTCCCTCATATTGTTCCTGCTTTAAAAGGCCGAACAGGAAGAGTCGCTGAGAACAAAGTCATCAGCCCCGGATTACTGAGGATGATCCCGCAAGACTAGGGGTGACAGAAACACGCAGAGACGTTAACGGGAAGCAGAAGCCGAGGGGTCACGTTCCCTGGGGGGGGGGGGGGTTTGAAGAGCAGCTCACGGGTCAGTGACAGACAGCTGGAGTAATGCATTTTATACCTAGTCCAGTGAGTCCCAGGCCCGCAGAAGCTAAGATATCCAAACCCGGACATGACAGGCCGGCAGGGCACGAGACTGGAGACCGGCTGGTTGTTATGGTAACGCCACTACTTTCAAGTCCGAGGAGACATTTCCTGGCTTCATACATATTTAAGGCATTTCGCTCAACGCTTTTCACAATCACAGACTATGAAAACACATAATGGGGGAAAAAATGTGAGATGCAAGTAGAATGCAAGGGATTGGGGGTGGGGGACAACAAGGAATGAGTTAATTCCAAATTCCACTCAGGGAAACACAAGCATTACCTGAAAAAGCGGCTTCGATTCCAACAAAAGATTGAGAATTCAAACACAAAGCTTTGTCTTTCGCCATTTTTCATAAAACAAAGCAAACTGGGAACTGAGCAGAGCTAACAGGGAGGCTTGGATGGGGGAGGAAAGAAGATGATTTTGAACTAGGGGCCCTGGAGGGGGGCCCTAGAATTGCCCCTTCTGACCAGAGTGACCCTAAGCAAAGCTTTTCAGCTTTCTAGACTTTGGTCTCCTTGTCTGTAAGATGAGAGAGCTGGACTAAAATGGCCTCCCAGCTCTCACTCTATGGGATGAACTCTCTAGATTGCCCTTTCCAGAGTAGTCCAAAGAAATGGCAATGGCTTTCCCAAAGAAGGTCAAAAGATCTGGTTCAAACTTCTCTCTGTGCTTCAATGTTCTCAGCTCTAAAATGGCGGTGTGGGAAGGGTCCTTCCGTGTCTAAATGTCTAGTTCTTGAGCAGCGAGATGCCACAGAACAGTGGCCCCGAGGCAGGAGGATCTGGGTACAAATCAGGCCTCAGACACTTAACACTTACTAGCTATATAACGAGCAAGTCACTTAACCCCAACTGTCTCACTATACAAAAAATTAGATGGATGGATGGATGAATGAATGAATGAATGAATGAATGAATGAATGAATGAATGCCTGGTTCTACTGGCTCTGGACATGGTGGATCCACGAGCTCTGCTTCAATCAGAGCAGGCAGAAGTACAAAAAGCCTCCCATGGCATCCTGGGCAATATCTCATTTTACAGATGGAAACAAGGCCCAGAGAGGTCAAGTCTCTCCCTTTAGATTACAAGCTCCTTGAGAAGAGTTCTGTTTTTTAACTCTTTCTGCATCCCTAGCACTTAGCACAGTGCCGGGCTCTTTACAAAGATTTCCCAAATGGAAGTGAAACAACTTAGTCAGGATCCCAGAGCTAAAACTCAAAGTCAGGTTTTCTGAGTCCTGTTCCCCACTCCCCCCCCCATTATATGATTTACTTCCCTAGAACTCAAAGTAGAGTTATCTTTCACTTTATGGAATAGCTGTAAACCAACAAAGTTGGCAACAAAGCAATTTTCTACACAAGGAATCCCATTTTCCTATTGATTTCCTTTCTAGAAATGGAAAAATAATCATTCCCATGGTACAAACCACCTAGCAACATTTGAAAATTTGAGGTGGCAAAGGGGATAAGATGGTCGCCAGCATCATTCCACGGCTGAACAACACACAATTAAATTCCATGGTAACAGCAGGCCCCGTTCTCTCATTAACCCTTTCCTGGCCTTTGCTCACTTGATCACTCGTTGAGCAACTGGTCATTCAGCAATTCTTCATTCAAACATTGGAAAGAGGGGAGGGTGAAAAATAGTTGAGTCGTTGACTTGGATTTGAATTACCCACTGGGTTTTAAGTAACTGGTTGAGCACAGTAAGTTCCTTAATCTTTCTGAGCCTCAGTTTCTTCATCTGGGAAATGGAAATAATGGTCATGGAATTCCCACATCCCAAGGGAGTGAGAGGGAGAGTGCTCGACAAATGGTCAAATTCTTTAAAAATGTAGTGTCATTCTGATGGAAGTGGATATCTTCAACATAGAGAAGAGCTAATCCAATTCCAATTGATCAATGATAGACAGAATCAGCTACATCCAGAAAAGGAACACTGGGAAATGAGTGTAAACTGTGAGCACTGTTTTTTGTTTTGTTTTGTTTTTCTTCCCAGATTATTTTTACCTTCCGAATACAATTCTTCCTTTGCAACAACAACAACAAAATTCGGTTCTGCACATATATATTGTACCTAGGATATACTATAAAATATTTAATATGTATGGGAATGCCTGCCATCTAGGGGAGGGGGTGGAGGGAAGGAGGGGAAAAACTCAGAAAAGAAGGGAGTACAAGGGATAATGCTGTAAAAAAAAAATTACCTATGAATATGTACTGTCAAAGAAAATGTTATAATTATAAAAATTAATAAAAATTTTTTTTAAAAATGTAGTTCCATGAACCTTTTGTCTGGGCAAGTGGAATAAAGTGCATTAACTGAGCTAAATGTTTTATAGAGATCTTCTAAATCTGAGCTGTGTATGGCACTCACCTTTCTTCAAAGTGTTTTATGAACCTTAAAGGATTATCTCCATATGACTTCTTTGGTCTCATTCCCACAGCTTCAGCATAGGATAGTGGAGTGCTCACTATCTTGTGACCATGGGCAAGATCACTTAACACCTTTCAGCTGCAGATTCCTCATCTGGAGAACTAGAGGGCTGGACAAGACCTCTAGCTCCAGGAGTATAATCTCAACATATTTTCAAGCTACATAGAATCAGTGAGATCCCTTGGGTTCTTGGAGACAAGGTGTAGAAAGGTGAGAACTAAAAGCAGATCGTTTTAATAATCAAGACCTCGCTGAATCTCAGAGGCTTTCTTTGTACCTATATCCTCTGGATATATTTCTGTTAATCAATGTCATCCTAAAATAGGACCAAGGGAATGAAACATAACAAATAATTCAGTTAATGAGTGCTCAGGGGATTCCAATTAACACCAGATTTCCTTTCACCTCTCTTTCCTTCCCACCCATAATACATCAAATACACTTCATTGAAGCCAAAGGATTGAATTCAGTATGTTTCACTCTAAAATGAATTATTAGTTGAGATTTATATTTTAAATGGAAAAAAAGCACAACTGAGAGGAGTAGAAAGACTTGAGGAAATTCAGGAAATGATTTCAAAATGACCAATGCTTCTATTGGGAATGGAAGGCAAATCAAATGATTCCATTGCATTCCAAGTCAAATATATACATATGAGTAACTAACAGCTTTGTGGGCGAGTCTGGGCAACTTGGGTCTGGGTTCTCAGTGTGTGGATCCAGAACCCACCTTACTCGGTTGTTTTGGCTTGGGTTTGATGCTGATGAAGACATCTAGCTGCTCCATCAATTGAGCGATGAACTGAGGTTCCACATCGATTTCTTCCTTCATATCAAACATTAACACAAGAGGAAGACAGCCCTGAGGAGGTGACAAGAAAGGCAGGTCAGAGGAACAACGGGGGAAACCATCTTCAAAAGCCAACATGTCTCATGACCATGTAAAGACCAACATGTGACAAATACAAATTCAGTCAAATGTTGACACTGCACTATAGAGTTTATTTTGCTGGATAAGAAGATGCTTTTGTGAATGTGAAAATAAGACCCTTAAAAATTTCTGGTCCTCTACTTATCTCCCTCCATGAAACAGAGCTGAAAAAAAACTTAGAGGGGAACGAATGAATGAGAAAGCATTAAAAAGGCACGGCTATGTGCCAAACACTTAACTCCCTTCATTTTACAAGATCAGTGTCAACAAGGCTGAGATTTGAATCCAGGCTCCAATTCCAAACTCAAGGTACCACATTACCTTAAACTTTTTTATTTCCAGAGTGTCAGCCAAGTCACCTTAATGCTGATTTGACCCCCTCAAACACTACCTTTTATGTCCCCACAAACAGTTTATTGTATTGTCTCTCCCTTGCAACACAAAGACCTCAACACATCCCTTCACTTCATTCTTGCAATCAAGGCTCTCCATAATCTCATGGGGCACAATTAAGAAAGAGCACTAGATTGGAAATCCAAAGACTAGGTCCAAATTTCAGCTCTGCCCATTGGGTAAACCAGCTATTTTGCCTGGAAAATAGGGAGAATAATCAATATCTGTGCTGACAACGCGCACCTCTTAGACACTGGCTGGGTGATCCTGACCAAGTTGCTGACCTTCTACATTAGCAGAAGGAGCATATTCACTGAACTTCCCTAGAAAAATAAAAGAGCAAGGCCAGGCCCTGTCCTTCTGTTACCAATGTGACATGTTTCTTCCGATACCCCAATTCTTCACCATCTGTGAGTTATTTTTCTAGCTTGAGACATCAAGGCCCCTCACACACTCTGTTCTGGTCAAATCAGCCTGAAATCCCTTGAAATTAACATTCTTTTCCAGCCTGGGCAGCTTTGTTCATGTCGTACTCTTAGTTACTGCTTTCCCGAGTTATCCTATCCCTCTCATCACATTGTTAGTGTCCTTTTCACTCTTTTTACTCTCCCTATCGGGATAACCATCCTACCTCTCCATTAGAAGTTCCTCAATTAAAGACGGGGACTGTTCATTTTTGCCTTTGTATGCCCAGAGGCTATTATAATGCCAGGCATACAGTAGGCACATAATAGATGCTTGTTGTAGAAGCCATTCCAGGGTGAAGGCTTGGTGTGAAGGCTGCCTCCCAAGGCAAGTCACTGAACTTGTCGGTATCCTCAGAATCCTTTCTAAGACCCTAAGGAAAGGCATGAGCACAGACCCCCACTGGTAGCAGCTGTTCCCCATTAGGGGCCTCCTACCTGACAAAATAGTAGCTCGAACTAAAGAAAGAAGGGACAAACACCTATTTTAAAAATATTTATAGCATTTGTGTTTGTCATGGCAAAGAATTGGAAATTGAGGGAGTATCCTTCACTTAGGAAATGAATGACTGAGCTGTCTAGGAATAGGAATGTGATGCTGTAAGAAAATATGGAGAGGAAGTTTCAGGGAAACCTGGGAAGATCCATATGAACTGATGCATGGGGAAGCAAGCAGAATCAGAACAATTTATCCAATAACCAACAGCTTTGAAAGACAACGGAACTCTGATCAATAGGATGACCCATCACAACTGCAGGGGATTCACAATGAAGTGTGCTCCCCCCCACTTCCAGCTAAAGTGACTGACTCAAGGTGCAGACTGGGACATACTTTGGGAACATGTGGCCAATGCAGAAGTTCCTTTTGCTTGAATATATGATTGCAAGGGGTTTTGCTTTTCTTATTTTCTGATTGGATAAGAGGAGGGGACAGAAGGGAGATGGGGAGAAGAAAATATAGACCTGAAAATAAAATAAATTTCAATTTTATTTTTTAAAGAAAAAAAGCACAGCTCCAATTTAAAAAATATTTTTAAAATGCTTATTTAATTTCATTAAGCATAAGGGGAGTCATGAGTTATCTTAAGAAATATTTCCATTCTACTGAGTAGCATTTTATTATGTATTTTATTCTAGTTCTTTGAGAATTGATGCTTCAAATCTTTCTCATGTTCAACATCAATGAGGGGAATGTTTGATGACCCATCAAAAAATTATGATGTGTACCAAAAACAGCCAGGACATCCCAGGAAGAAAAATGCTGCTGCTTCACAGGCTCTCACGGGTAGCATTTTTCCCCAGAAAAGATCAACTGCTTCATGTTTTATTATTTAGGTTCTCTTCATTCCTGAATGGTTATCAATGGGCCAGGTGAGTAAAGATCCTACAAAGCATTTCCCCGGCAATCCCCAGCTTCATGAATAAAGTCAGAAATAAGCCTGAGATCTACGACTGAGCTTCCTCTTCCATGGCACCTTGGAGAGGGCTCTGTTTACCATCAGCACTTTTGTAAAGATGGACTAGTGGGAGGATGGAAACAACAGAATTAGGGGCTTCATTAGGAGAGTTCAGTCCACCTGAGGGAAGATAAAAGTCTGACTAGGATAACATAGAATTAATTCCCAAGACTTACCAACTGATCCAACATGAAGATTGAAGGAAAGAGTTAAGGATGAACTTTGATAAACTTTGAAAGCCTCGGGCAGCAGGTGGTGATGCTTTTAACAATAACAGTGAAGGTCTGAAAGAAAGTGGGCTTATGGGGGAAGTAAAGAGTTCTGGTTTGGACAGGCTGAGTTTGAAATGCCTTCAAGGACATGTAATTCAAAAAGTCCAACAGGCAATTAGTGATGCTGTATAGAAGCTCAGGGGAGAAGTGAAGGCTGGAATTATCAGTCTGAGAATCATTTGCATGGAGATGATCGCCAAATCCATAAGAGGAGACATCAAGGGAGATGCTACAGAGAAAGGAAAGATGTGGTCCCCTTGGTGTGAAATGCCTATGGACGGAGTTAGGACATGATCTAGCAAAAGATATTCACGCAAAACAATCGAGAGATAGGGGAGGGAGCAGAAGAAGGGCGAAATGGGTGGCCAACGGTATCAAGAAGAGTCGAGACGGATGAGGGCACTTTATAGAAAAATATTACTCACAAATAAGATTTAAAAGAATTAATTGGCAAATTGGGGTGATTGAACTTTTTACAAAAGAAGAAAAAGGAATTTTTTGGGGGGGATAAGATAGCCCCAGTTTTTGCTCAATGATGCTGGTTTAAATAATGGATGATGATGGATGAAATGGCAAATCCTGAAGGCTTCCAGTCAGCTAGTCAGTCAGGCATTCAATTCCATCTGCATTTATTAAGCACTTCTTGTAACTCAAGATCTGCTAAGCCTGGATTCTCAAAGGCAATGGTGCCCTTCATTTACATTTCTGTCAGGTAGAGTCAATTCATTTATAATTGCTCAGAATAACATTTTCAAAAGTTTAATGAATTCAAAAGTAACTTGTAGAGAAGTCAAAAGGAGAGGAAAGAATATGTGAATAATAATCACAATAATCCTCGGGTATTAGGAGGCCAGTCACACTGCTGCTGCTTTACAAAGGTGAAATACAGAAAAACTCTTACTTCGGGAAATTAAACCTGGGACATACGGGAAAGCAGACTTTGCTTTGAGAAGGTAAAGCCGGTCAAGAAAAAACCATCTATGATTAATCGAATCCCATCCAATTCTTCCATGATCGCAATCTTTAATGTTTAGAAAACTAGTTGTCAGCTGTCTGGGGTGGGAGCCAACATGGCTAAGGCTGCTTTTCTCAGAGCTTTGAAAAAGTGGGCTCGGGAAAGCAATCACAGCAAAGGTCACGTCTCCAGCTTATTGAATCAAATATCACTAAAGGTCAGGCCAGGATGAGAACTTGGCATGGAAAGGGGAGGGACAGAGAAGGAAGCTCTTCATCACAGCCTGTGTGGGCCTAGTATCTGGGCCTTCAATTTGGGGATCAGAGCCCTGTCTAGACCAACACGTTTGAAAGTCAACACAGGAAATGTGGGTTGAAAGCATGACAGATTAGGAGAAGGTTTGCGGAATTCTAATGTAAGCAGTGGGTTTTTCTTCTTATCCCTGACACCCAAATATTGCTTTCTGAAAATATTTTTTGGAGTGAAGGTTTGTAAAACTTTCTACCTAATACATCACCCAAACAGAAATATACTTTTCTCCCCAATGTGTGTTTGGGAGTTTATCATTTTCCTTTGTGGTCTCAATCTACAATTTCACGAGAATGGGAAGTCGATTTCAGAAAAATCCCTTCCCCAATATATCCTCTCTTGTAACTTAGACTTTAAGGGACTCTAAGAGGCTAAGGGGCTTTCCATTGATCCCATAACCAGGATGTGCTCGAGTTGATACTGGAACTCTGGGTCACCCTACCTTTTAGGGCAGCTCACCAATGGGCCTGTAATATACATAATCCATCAAATATCTATCAATCCAATAACATATATTATCTATCCATGTGTATTGTGTTCCTATGTAGCTGAAGAAAACTAGGCCCGAATTCAAGCACAAATAGACAATTTTTTAAAACTGATACTCAGACTTTCACACATATACACATGAACATATTCTTGGAGCCGGAACCTAGTGACAAACATCTAAATAAGAATCATCAGGACCTACTTTTTCATATACTATTTCATTTTCCCCAATTATATGCTAAAAACAACTGTTTTAACTTTTAAGTTCTGAGTTCTGAATTTTATCCTTCTTCTCTCTCGAGCCCCTCCCCGTCCCTGAGATGGGAAGCAAGCAAATGTAGTTTATGCATGAGCATAACATGGTTACATTCATCAATACAATTGAATCCTTACCAGGAACTAAAAGCACATAGCAAAGCTTTAGAACTGGAGATACTTAGAAATCATCTATTCAATTCATCTATCAACAAGCATTTATTAAGTGCCTACTGTGTGTTAGGTATTAGGACAGGGAGCCATGATTTCCCCAGTGTCCTACAGGTGGGAAATAGAAGAATCAGGATTTGATTCTCCAAATCTCATGCCTTTTCCCTGCACTATCGTGTTTGTCTAAAGATGTTTTGGAGAAAAATTCACCATGCTAATACAACATGTTGGCTTAAACATTCATTAATTCCAGCCCTAGCCCTTGACAAACCCGAAGAGTTTCTGCTGCCCATTTCCCCATACATTTACCATGAGATATTGTCTTGCGAGACAAACGGACTCAATGGTGCCCTGGAGGTAGACAGTGGATTTCTTCTGCGGGTTATTAGGGTCAGGAAAGTGGATCTGAGCACCAGTTCTCTGCATGATCTGTTTGACGTGGCTTCCATTTCGCCCCATCATAAAGAGATGGTGCTGAGTGGCGATGTCTAGCTGGGTACTCACGGGGATGGCAGATGCCAAGCTCCCTGCGAGATGCTCCAGCAGCATGGCAGTTCCTTCCTAGGAGGAAACACAGGTGGAAAAACAGCCTTATGATCAATCCACTCAAAGGGCCAGGGGGGAACCCAGAGGGCTTTGGGAATTTTTTCAAAAGGAACCTCTTCTGATGTTTATGGAAACCATGTTTTTAAGAAGCCTCTGAATGTTGGCATTCCTAGGATGCCCATTTGTGGAGAAGGGATGTCTTTAAATGTCTATGGAAGCTTATGGACCTTCTCAGAATCATGTTTTTAAATATCTGAAAGAAATGCTCAATTTCACTCAGAGGTAAGTAAAAATAAACTTGTCTCTTTATCCCCCAAACTCCCGGGTCCCTGAAAATCACGGACCTCGGGGTAAGATTAAAAACCCTAAATCCACACTACGTGCTTTACCTTCACTGCACTGGAGTTGTTTTGGCTCCCTCGGACAATGACGGTAGCACCATACATGCGGGAACGCTGCTTAAATGAGACTGAAATGTTGTACGTTTGCGATATGTGCTGAAGAGTGGGAGAATTGGGATCTGGAATGGGTTGAAGAATGCCAGCGATGGGCAGTTCAAACATCAGGACCAAGGGCAGCAGCTCCTGGACAGATAACGGTGAGAATGCCGAGAAGAAAGTTATGGCTTCAGTCAGACAGACAGTCGAAGGATTTTCTGCTGATGAATACTTTCCTGAAGGGAGATTTCTTAAAATTCTCTTATTTCTGTTGCAGAATAAGCTTAGGTTATGTAGTAGAGTCTCAATATAATACAATAGCCTCAAGGTCCTCAGTGCAGTTAGAGGCAGTTAACAAGTGTAGGGGAGATGCTAAAAATCTCCAATAATAAAATTATCTCCAATCTACGCTGGAAATCCTTTATTTTTAGAAAACATAAAGAGAAATTCTTTCCCCTGGAGTAAAACTGTTGGGAGTGGGAAGAATGAGACAATGACAGCACAAAGAGATAGTCTGGAAGTGGAAGGTTTAACCCAATGGCCAGAGGCTGGAGAAATGCGGGCCCTGATAGAAGGAATACTTTACAACAGGGCCCAACCGATGCTGTCTTGAGACCAGACAAGGGAATCGGGCTGACTCAGGCCATTGCACAGGAAGAGCAATCTCTAGACCAGCAGAGTGCAAATCTGACTCTCCCAACTACCCATAAAAAACCTCAGTAACTCCCTGTTACCTATAGGGCTCAATATAAAATCACTTGTACAGCATTTGAAACTTTCCAACCTACACCCCTTACCTCCACGCTTCCTACCATTTACTCCTGCTCAAATAGTCTGTGATCCAGTTATGCTGGCCTGAATTCTACTAGCCACATAAAATAGACCATTTGCAGCCTCGGTGTTTTTGCACGGCTGTACCCAAGCCTAGAATGCTCTCTCCTCCCATTCATGTTCTAGCTTCAATGGCTTCCCCAAGTTCTCAACTCAAACCTCACTGGTTCTGAGCCTCAGATCTTAGTCTTGCACTTAGTCTACCTCACTCGGTGCCTTCCCTCTGAGAGGCCCTTTTATTTACCCTGTATGGAGCGCTTATGTATGAAGCTGTTTACAAGCTGTCTCCCCACTTGGTTTGTGAGCTCCTTTAGAACAGGGATCATATTCTCATTTTTCTTTGTATGTCCAGTGGCTAGAACAGTGTCTAACTTAGAAGTCATCTACTCAATCAGTAAGCACGTACCAAGTACCTACTGTGTACCAAACATCATTGTATTAACTACTGGAGGTACAGCCCCTCTCAACCGAAAGATAGAGAAACTATGTAACAGACAAGGAGATAAGATGATTGTCCCTATCCCCTTCAGCAAAATCAGAACCCTGGGGCAAAGCCCTGTCATCCTGTCCTAGTTGTGGCTTTAGTTAATATAGAAATCTGTGCAGACATTCGGAAAAAACAATTTGGAAAGTGAATACAAAGAGGATGCCAAAGCCAGCCTTTTCAGTTCTTCCTTACTTACCATAGATGGCAACGAATGGTTTTGATGAAAAACAAATGACAATAATTCCCTACTTCTAATTCTAGGAATATTGACACTGACTTACATTATTATAAGTACATAAATAGTTACCCGAATTCTAACTCGGGCAGACTCGACACCAGCTGGCTGTCCTGCAATAGACACCTGTGAAAGTCAGAAAACAGATAATTAGACTTCTTTCAAATACAACAAAGGCAACAAAGTCCATTGCTCTAGGAAGAAACAACGGTAATAAATCACACGTGTTTCTCCTGGATTCTTAGTGATCTTCATCTCCTCGATGCCCGGGACAGCTAAACTCACAGAAGTATGGACCCCTACAACTGGCCTTCATCACATTCTTGCCTGCCATGTTGTGCTGGAAATGACTTTAGTGTCCCTTGGAGTTCAAACCCACAAAGATCAAAATAAGCAAGTTTAGTCTAAACCACCAACCAGAAGGCAGCAATGAGCCAGCCAGAGACTCTCAGGACAATGATGAGATATTCCCTTTCAAAGAAAATTCACCTGGATTCAACTCGGATTTCCCAGGAGGCAACCTCTTTCTAGAAAGGATAGTTTCCCTCTCAATTCAAATCGAAGGTTATCCACTTCCCACTCCAGTCAGTCACTATGATGCTCGTGAAGATCAAATAAGATCATAAATATGACAAGACTTTAAAAGCCATAATGTAAATGGAAGTGAAGTGAGTGCTTTAAAGTTCGGAATATATTATAATTCTCAGAAAGCTGATTTTTTTCAGAAATTGAAACTCAACCCAAGTTCAACTAATTTCACATCCAGCAAAGCTCACATATCTCTTACCACCTAAATATGAGGTATCCTTTCTTGGTTATGCTCCAAAAGGGAGACAAAGTGGAGTGATGGGCAGAGGGAGTCAGAAGAGTAATTTTAATTAATTTTGATTCCAGCCTCTAACTTTCAACCTGAGTCAAGTCATACTTCTCTGATCCTCGGGCTCCTCATTTATACAGTAGGGATAATTATCCGTATATTATCACTTCCTTCCCGATTCAACTGGAAAGCTCCAATGAGAACACACATATAGACTGTCTGAGATACCCTAAGTTATTTTAGCACTGCTTTGAAGATGACAGGAAGAAGGGGGATGACAAGGAAAATGGTGGCTATGCTATCATTTTAAGTTCTCTATTGTTTTAACCAAGTACAAATAAAAATGTCTTAAGGACATAAAGTATCCGAGCATTTCTTATATACATAGGTCACCAAAACAAGGCTAATGTTTTGCTTCAGAGGTCAACTCACATGGCTAAAGAACAGAGCCTGAAGAATCCCTCTCTCAACACAATTTGCTTTCCTAGACTATCTGTAAGACTGTCCAAACCCAGAAGAAGGGACCAGATGACACTTCCATTTCTGGGACTTTTGTAAGTCCATTGAGACAGAGTCTGAACCACCATTGTAAAATGACTGACCTGACCAAGAAATGTTTCCTGAAGATTTCCATCACATCCTGACTATACTCTGCATTTCCAACTCCATGTCCTTTCTTCCTCAGCCACAAGAAACAGCCATCTTTCCTTTCCCCAAGCCTCATCCCCTATTCCAAAGATCATCCGCTTTCACATCCCTCCTACCTTTGACATTTTCCATTTAACTAAATGTGTGACTTTTTTTAATCTGTCCATGGACATCAGATTTTATAGGTTTTACATATTCTCATTTCTTGCCTGGCCTCAGTTCAAAAGAGACTTGTATGACATTATCGACCTTGACCCCCCCACTCCCCCCCCACCAAGAGTCCCAGGCAACGTTGGAGGAAATCACCTGGTTGCTTTTTTCTGCTTGGTTGTTCCTATTGGAGTCGGGAAAGTGGATGTGACATCCTGTTTCTTCCATCACCTTTTTAATATTGTTCCCACCTTTCCCAATTACATGAGAGTGCTCTGTGTGTGAAACATCCATCTTCAGGGTTACTCGGTTGCTCTAGGAAGAAACAATGGTATTAATTAACTTGAAAATTTTTTTTAAAAACCAGAAAATTATAACTTCTTTGAAACTCTTTTCTCGATGGAAAGGTCAAGCAACAAGGGACAAAGACTCAATTCCTTGTTGACTTTAGCGTCTTGGCAAAAGTTACTAAAATACACATTTAATGTCCAAAGAAATCCTTTCCAATTCCCATTTTTCATTGTGATATATATTTCTTTAGGGAGAGAGGAAGGATGCTTATGCCATGATCTCTCTTGCAGATAATTTTGGGGGGGAAATAGGATCTTAAATGAAGTCTGTGACAAATATGGAGAAATGACACTTTTTTCCCCTTAACAGATGTCCTGAATGATTTAGTTCAAATAACTCAGGCCAGATGAAAATCTTGAATGAGCCGCTTAGAAGATGTGCTTGACTCCATAAGACTTTGTCAATGTTTGAAAACTGGAGCTAAAAATAGAGCCCCAGAGTAGGAAACAAGGCAGAGGTCTGCTAAGGAGCTTACAAGAGCTGCTTAACCACTTCCAGATGGATCCATGTCACACTGGAAAAATGTATATTCTACAGGACTCTCTGATGAGGTGAAAGGAAGTGGAGGAGGAGAGGAAGAATGAAGAAAGGAAGAAAGGGAGGATAGAAAAAAAAGAAAGAAAGGATAAACTCATTTATTAACCTCTATCAAGCCCCATGCTGTTTTAAGGATACAAAAACACAAGTCCCTTCCTTCAAGGAGCTTATAATCCAACAAGGGAAAAAACATGCATATGTTATTATTTGTGGAATAAATACAAGGTAAGTTCTTTGTTTTTTGCTGTCACAGCTGCAGAAAAAGAGCAGGGAAATATTCAAAATGAAGGTATTGCTTGAGCTGGGTTTCATAGAAATAAAAAGGAATGTAAGGGGTGGGAGTGAGGAGGAACTATATTTTAGACCTAGGGACAGCCTGGACAAATGAAAGGAAAGAGGGAAGGAGGGAGGGAGGGAAGATGAAAAGAAGAGAAAGGAAGGGAAGAGGAGAGAATAAAAGGAGGGAAGAAGAAAGAGAAGAGAGAAGGGAAGGAAAGATAGAAGGAATGCAATGAAAGAGGGAGGAAGCAAGGGAAGGAAGTCGGGAAAAAGACAAGCAAGACAGAGAAGGAAGAAAAGAGGGGTAAAAATGAAGTAAGGAAAAGGAGGAATTAAAAAAAAGGAGAGAGGAAAGGTAGGAGAGAGAAGAGGGAAGTAGAGATAGGGATGCAATGAAAGAGGAAGGAAAGAAAGCAAAAGAAGGAAATCAGGAAAGAGAGGCAAGCAAAATAGGGAAGGGAAGAAGAAAGATAAAGGTCAAAGAAGGGAGAGGAAAGAGAGGAAGAAAGGGCAGGAGAGGACAGGTAAGGGGCAAAATTCGAGAGAAGAAGGAAGGAGGAAGGAAGGAAAGAGAATGGGAAATAAAAGACGGAAAAGGGGTGTAGGGGGAGGAGGAAGGTAACCTGGTAAAGAAAGGAGGGAGGAAAGGGGAAAGATGGGAAAGGGAGTGAAATAAGGGAATAAAGAAAGCAATGAATGGGAAAGCAATGAAGAGAAAAGGGGCAGGGAGGAGGGAAAGAAAGGAGCAAATAAGGAGAACCCACATAAATAGTGAAACACTACAAACACCATATGGGTTTAACAATAATGAAAGGCAAATTACAGACATCAAAATCAAAACTTTAAATCCAAGGCCTAAGAAAGAGAAAATGATGTAGTCTCATCTTAAGAGACTATCAATCTATCCATTATAGGTAACAAATGTTACGAGATGTAAAATAATACTATCTCTGGTGACTTATAAACGTATCAAAATATTTATTCTTGAATCAGGCAATCTTTCACAGACTAAATAAAAAGCCTGGTCCTGTAAAGCCTTAAGGAAAAAACAGACTTTTCCACAAACTTCCGGACTTTTTATCCCATCAAAATATTAACACAAATCACCTGGCCCTCTGGAGCATCTTTTATGCACACTGGAGCTCTCTCCCCAACCACAGCCTCTCCTGTTCTCCATCCTTCTAATCCTTGTCCCTCCTAAATCTGCTCTTCCTCCTCAGGATGGCCTCCAGACCAGCACATCCTTTCTTGCCCATTAGTTCTCTCCAGCTACTCTTTGTCCCACCCCCAGTCTGGTGGTGGTCAGTCACCTTAGGGTGCTCATCACCACACTCTTACCCTCTTGAATGTGCTCTTTGTCATGGATTATCAATGATTTACTAATGTTTTATTTTTTTTTTATTTTCTTCTACTTCTAGCCTGTCTGAAAATCCCCATTATATTACTGGAGCACCTATACATGGATCAGTGGATCATCCCCATATAATGCTAGATTATCTACATGTATCCCTTGTTTACATTTATTAGTGGATCACTCCCACATACTGCTGGATCACCATACATATTACTGGACCACCTACATTCTCTGTTCCTTTAATGCTAAGAGCTTCGAGAGAACAACAGGAAATGCTTGCTCATTTTATTCAATATAAATCCACACTGCCTCGGTGGGTCCCTCCTGCTCACCAATCCTTTTACTCATCTGTCTCTTTTTTTGTTCTGGTCCCTTGAGATGACTGTCTTTAAGAGTTGCCCAGGGACCCTGAGAGATTAAGTAGCAGGTCCGCAGCTGCTTGGCTGGGATGTGTCAGGGGCAGGATCTGAACTCACATATTCCTAACAGGAAGCCTGGCTCTCACAGCCATTTAGTCTCCCTGTTTCTCTCAGTGATTCTCTTTGGCTCTGATTCTTTCCAAGCTACCGAGCCTCCTCTCACCCCATCAGATGAGCCTACCTTCCAGATATTGGCCATAAATTCCTGGAGATGAGTCTTTACAAGTCTTTCCATTATATAGCCCCGACTTCTGCGTCTTTACCTGTTTTTTCTCACCTCCTGTTTTCCAGTGGAGAAGATGTCTCCTTTTCTAAGCCTAATCTTCACCATCACCAAGTGCATAATCCTATACACTTGACCCTGGTTCTACCCCACCAACCCTAGGCAACTCTCTCTCTCACTGCTCTCCAGTCTTCTTCCACCTCCATCATGTTACCTCCTGGAAGGTGCAATGGGTGAAGCTGATTAGTAGGAAATAAGGCTAGAAAGGTGGTTTGTCTCACTTCCAGTTGATCAATGATGGACAGAAATAGCTACACCCAAAGAAGGAACACTGGGAAATGAATGTAAATTGTTAGCACTACTGTCTATCTATCCAGGTTACTTATACCTTCGGAATCCAATACTTAACTGTGCAACAAGAAAATGGTATTTACACACATATATTGTATTTAGGTTATACTGTAACATATGTAAAATGTATGGGATTGCCTGTCATCAAGGGGAGGGAGTAGAGGGAGGGAGGGGATAATTTGGAAAAATGAATAAAAGGGATAATATTATTTTAAAAAATTACTCATGCATATATACTGTGAAAAAAAATTATAAATAAAAAAAAAAGAAAGGTGGTTTGTGGCTAGATTGTATAAGGCCTTATATGCCAGGATGAGGCCCTCAAGAGGGAGCCATTGAAGGAGGCAAGCTCGTTAGGAAGGCATAATTGACAGGACCTGGTAATGGAGGGTTACAGGGTGAGGAAAAGAAGGATAAAAGGTGATGATGCTGAGATCCAGGCTGGGTTACCAGCAAGATGGTGACCTCCTTCAGCTTGGGACAGTTTAAGTGGAATTATTCAGAAGACAGACAAAAAATGTAAAAACAGATAAGGAGAAAGACAGGTTGGAGACACTGGTCTATTACCAACGTGATCCTGGAAAAATCATTTCATGCCCTTGGGCCTCAGTTTCCCTGATGTACAAAGTTGTTGTAAGACTCAAAGAATGCTTTGTTTAGAAAGTACTTTGTACTCTTGGCCAGTGTCCCTAAAGGAGGCACAGCCTTTAAAACAAACATTTCCTTTTATCTGATGTTTTCCCCAAAGAGAAATAGAGCCCTCCCAAAGAAGCCACCTTCTCCCCCTTTGGAGTCATATAGACACATGAACTTACTTTGGTGTCCAAGACAGACATTATCTTTTCCTTGGCTTCCTTAACATTTTCCTTCTTTCCAGAGACCTTAATATGAGGATCTACAAGAAAAAGAAAAAGAAATGACACATGTAAAACCCCCCATTCTTCGATTCTGATTGCTTTACCAAGTTTTACTGAAGTCCTTTGTTTTCGCAGACATTGTTCCTTCAACCCCACCCTCCTCAGACCAATGGAAAACAACTAAGGAAAAACCAATTCCCTGAGAGACCAGAAAGTTGTTCTGTTGTCTGTTCCTCCAGACCAATATGGCGCTAGTCGGGGTTCTGGCTCTAAATTGATCAGTAACCTATAAACACAAGCATTTCCAAATGAAGCAAACCCGCTCTTCACAAGGTTGTGACAAGTCATGTCCCTGCTTCACGAAACAGGAGCTTGGCCGGTTCCCTCTTTCTCTCCCACTAATTTCTCCCCATTCTGGGAAGTCACTGAATCAATTTACTTTCATTTGATTTGCACATTAGTCAGATGAAAAATGCAAAAACCAGGAAACTCTAATGCCAAGCTGGATATTAACAGGCAGTAACCTTCTTAGGCTTAAAGGTCCAGGTGAGTTAGTGGCCAACACACTGGGGATGGTGGGTGGCTAACTATTATATTATATAAATAATATAATAAATAAGAAGAAGAAGAAATAATAAATAATACACACATATATTATAAGCCCAGAAATGCTTCATTTTGATGTTGAGGGTACTTCCAACATAGCTATGGATCCCACCCCTTCCTTCTGAGACAGAGTTTCTCAATGATTTTTGTGTGTTTTCACAGGACCCTCTGGCACTCTGCCTCCTCCTCACTGTTTCTGACTTTCCTGACTTTGCCCCCACATCTCTTCCACCATCTCACCTTGGAACATCCCCCAGAGCCTCCTGACTGAGCACCTATCCCACCGAGATGTTCCTTACCCAGGAACATCAATCCTCCCCATAGCCTTCTCACTCTGGAACATCCCTCCTCTATGCTAGTCCCTTTGTACTACTGGGGAGTTCTTCCCAGGGCCTCCATTTTGGGAAGGGGCCCTTCTTCCCCTCCTGGCTCTGCTTCTGACTTTCCAGCTTTTCACCCAATGCCCCCTTTGTGTGTACCTTCCCCTTCCCTGCTCCCCTTTCCGTCTCCTTTTTGTGTATTGTCTTGTTGTCTTCCCCCATTAAAATATAAACTCCCTGACAGCAGAGATCACCTTTCCTTCTGTTTGGATTTGGACCCCAGTGCTTTGCATATGGTAAGAACTTAATTAATGCTTGCCTTGGCTGCCCAGATGTGTCTGCAGAACCTTCTCAGAATCATGCTTTTTGATAATGAAGGAAATGTCAAATTTCAGGCTGAAATAAGTGAAAATAAGATATATTCTCCTCCAAATACATGGACACCCTGAGATCTACCCTTGGATGCAACTCGGGACCCACTGCCCTAAGAGATAGCCCTTCAAGTTAAAAAGTGCACCTGATGTTGAACCACTCTACTCTGGGCTGGGCTCTGCCTAGTTGACATATGTGGCCTAGAGCTGCTCGTCCCAATTCAACTCCCTCCCATCTGGCTTAGAAGTTAAGGCTTGAAAGGCACAGGGTTAGATTAGGGCCCAGGTTTTCCAGACTTCTGAGTCTACCAGCCTATGGCACATTCTCAGTGTAGATGGGAGAGACAGACACCCAGACACCCACAGAGAGTATCCACACCCATGCACAAGTTGGAATGGGAAGCCCAAGGCGCCAGCACAGGGTGACAATGGCCGTCAAGTCCAACACTCTGACCTGAGGCACTACAGGGAGCCGCCTGCACAGAAGAAGCCTCCTGCATACAAGAAGCAGCCATGTTCTTCCAACCATAGCTCTTCCCCAGATCAAGGCTGACACCCCAAAGGCGGCCACGGTGATATTCACAAGCCACCAACCCCTACTCTTAGAAATCACTGGGATCCAAATCTTGCACCAGTGAACAAGCTACACAAAGCCGTTCCCATGTGCCAGATGTGGTGGGGGGCCCCGCTCTGGAGGGCTCATATGCTTCTCCCCAAGCCTGGCCCATGTTCTAAGCCAAAGGCCCAGACGGGCAAGGAAGGGGAGACTGATGCAGAGATCAGCCCGGGGAAGGGTCCTGGTTCCCTGCCACCATCACACAGCCGGGCGTCTCCAGACACTGTCATGCCTGGAGCACCTCCTGTCTGTTGTACGGGTGAGGCAGCTCCTGACTCGGGTGACAAGGAACAGAGCAGGAGACTCCACCAAAACAGAATAATCTGGGCGAGCAGAACCCATGTCTGAGTGGTCCTTTAATGCCTTTTCTAATTATAACATCTTCTGGGACTCCAGTGTTTAACTCCCAAGGCTTTCAAAGATGACCTCTCCTGAGAAACTGACAGAGAAGAGAAACAGTCACAGAAAGAGAAAGAAGAGTGTGAGGGTGTTTGTGAGACAGAGAGACAGAGACAGAGAGTGAGACAGAGACAGAGACAGAGACAGAGAGAGAGAGAGAGAGAGAGAAAGAGAGAGAGAGAGAGAGACAGAGAGACAGAGAGACAGAGAGACAGAGAGACAGAGAGACAGAGAGACAGAGAGACAGAGAGACAGAGAGAGACTGACAGACAGACAGAGAAAGAAGAGCGTGAGAGTGTGTGAGAAAGAGAGACGGAGACAGACAGAGATAGAGATAGAGAGAAAGGAGGAGAAGTGTGTGGGGTGCGAACAATAGATGCGTCCAGTAAAGGCTCTTGCTCACACCCTGCCCAAGGGCTCTGGTCTCAGGGCATTTCAGAGCAGAGAATTAGGAGGAGTCAGCAGACTGAAATCCTAGTCTGGGCCCTACCCTTGGCCTTGTGAGTGACGTTAGGTATGCCATTACCTCAGTTTCCCCACCTGCAAAAAGGGAATGAAGCGCCGCGAGGAGGTGCCAGAGTGCACAGAAATCTAGGTGCAGAGTCTGGAGCCTCTGACATTAGCTGTATGATACTGTTTGTCTCAGTATGTTCATTTGTAAAATCCAAGAAACCCCCAAATGGGGTCACAAAGAGTTGGACAGGATTGAAATGGCCGAACAACTTCAAAATGGAATGACAGCATTCGCTATGAAGCAGCTGCCATAGGTGTTCTCACACAGCTCATGTTCTCCTGGGATCCAGCTCTCCATTCTAGCCACTTCTCAGAGACGCTGAGAAAACCAGGCCAGAACATGGTGATGCAGCCTGCAAAGCAGAAGGCGCTGGAGCTGGGCACCAGCCCCCAGCAGCCTGGCAGCCTTCGGTGCCCCTTTGTGACCCGATCTACCCCAAGCAAAAAGCAGCATCCCATCCACTCCCACAAGAACCGTCAGCCAAAACACCTAGTTTGCTCATCCCGCACTGCAAGCACCCACTAAAGCCCGGCAGCGGGCCGTAAACGTGCGGATTCCACTGGCCAGAGTCCCACACTGCCCTCTCCGGGCCTTCGGTTCTGGTTAAACTTCGGGGCAGCCGGCCCCAGCAGGAGCCTGCTAACAACAGAAATGTCTGTGCTCTTATGGCTCGGCTCCAGACCTCTGTTCTCTGACCGTGTGCATCCAGATGTCCAGGGAGGCACCTGCAGGACACAAGCACTGGGTTCTCCATCCCTTGGGGCCTTCAAAACGCAGCTTAAATGCCACCTGCCACACGAAGCTTGCCCCAAGCCTGCCATCCGGGGCCTTCCCCTCAAAATGGTGGAGTGATTTTTTTTTAATATTTGGTGTTTAATTTCTGTATTTTTATTTTGCATCACCCCCCCTTAATTCAGTGCCAGCTGGATAACTGGCAGGCTTAAAGCCAGGAGGGACTTAGAGATCATTTAATACTGAAGCCCTGGGGAAAAAAAAAAAACATACCTAGGCAGTTCTGTGGTGCAATGGGTAGAGCCCAGAATCAGACTGAAGATCCAGCTTCAATCACTGCACGACCCTGGGAACACCCACCTGACTTGATCTCACTTTCCTCCACCATAAAATGGAGATAATGGCAGTACCTACCTCTTATTATGAGGTGATTGTGAGGATCAATGGGAGATAATAAGCACTTAGCATGGGAGCATGTTCAGTTGTTTTAGTGAACTCTGACTCTTCTTGACAAAAATCCTAGAGTGGTTGGTCATTTCCTTCTCCAGCTCATTTGACAGATGAGGAAACTGAGGCACAATTAGTGAACGTCTGGAGCCTGATTTGAACGCAGGAAGATGAGTGTTCCCGATTCCAGATCCAGAACTAGTGCTGACTTATTATATTACTATTACCATTTTTGTTGTAATATCACTCTCTGCCTCAGTTGCCTCATTTGTAAAATGAGGATAATAACAGCATTTACCTCACAGAGTTGGAAAGACCAGACGAGATCATTAATAGCAACAATTAGCATTGTACAGCCTTTAAAAGTTAGCAAAGTGCTTAGCACACAGTGGGCCCCACATGTTCCCTTCCTTTCCCAGAGCACTTCACCCATATTTTAAATGATGTATAAGGCGTCACTGAGCTTTAGGAATTCAGCAAACTTTGACCCTCCGCATAAATGTGAGCTCTTAATGTACCCAAAGGGACACAGGAGATAAGGGGTTTACCCAGAACTGAAACCAAATTTTCTGGCTCACCTCCCCCAGCTTTTTGAGCTGGCACAGAGAATAAAGCACTAGGCAAGACTTAGACCTCAGCTGAAATCCTGCCTCGGTCTCTCTGTTTTGCCAACCTAGGCAAGTCAATGAATCCCCATCTGCCTGTTTCCTCAGTTATCAAATGGGGCTAATAAAAGCAACTTTATAGGGTTGCTGTGGGAATCCAATGACATAATATTGAGGATGCACTATAACATAGAAATGTTATTACTATTAATAGAACTAATTAATTTGCTATTAATTAACACTAACTAGTTGGTTTCTATTAATCATATTAATACTAATTATTATCATATTAATTATTAATCATAGTAATTTATTTATATTAATTATTACTATGAGCACTAATTAATTATTTTTTATTATTAGTGATTATAGTGATAATATTATTACTATTAATATTAATAGTAATAACTGTTATTATCCCCACTGTACTGCACTGTCTCTATAAGTAATACTAGTCATTCAGCCAGCTGATCAGCATCAAATCCTGACAACTTGGAAGCCAAACAAGAACTTTCATGCCATGGACCAGACTCCCCGAAGACAAAAGCTTGTGGAGACATCATCTGTTCTGCAACATAGAAGAGGACAAGAGGCTCTAATCACACAGTGGGACCCTGGACTTCGAGATGAAAGGGACTTCAGGGTTCATTTAGTCCAACCCCTCTTTTTGCAGATGAGGAAACTGAGGCTCAGAGCCAAGGGACTTGTCCAAGATCACACAGCGAGTCATTAGTAGAGCTGGCTCAGATCATATTAAAGTTTCATCCTGTCAAAGATCATATCAATAGAATATCACCAGACTTTTGTCCAGGAAAACCAGGGATTTGGGGTCAGAGGACATAGTTTTACAATGTGGCTGCTTGGACAAGTCACTTCCTTCTGAAGCTCAAAGTTCTCATCTGTAAAATTGGGAGTTAGTAATTAGTATTAGTAATTAGGATCTGTAAAATTAGTGTAAAATCCTAGATTAATACCTCTAACGCCTTAAGGACAGATCCCAAATTCAAAATATACGAATACAAAATGCAAATAACGTCCTATCCCTCGGTGAAAGGGGAGAAAGGGAATCAGAATCCCAGAGTAGAAAACAAAAGGTCTAGTGGGAAAGGGGGGAAAGGAGGGGATTCAGTTTAAAAAGGTGATTTCTTTCAAAGGAGAATATCGCCATCTAGTGACCAACGTGATAAGTGGTCACTAACCTGACAGGTCCACACCCAGACCATGGCCCAACCTCAAACTCACTCATGGAGCCCCAAATCCCACAGCTCGTGGCCTCCAGTTACTAGATCAGGATCATCCAACACACTCCCCCCCCCCCATCCAGCTGCCTGAGGGTGCATCCATATCACCAATTCCCATGATTAGAGAGAAATAAAAAGCCAGCCTTCCTAGCTCGGTCATCGCAGTTTAGAAAGAGAAAAAAATGACTTCTTCCCTGGTAAAAAAGTTGGGGCCAGGGAGCTTAATTTCCTAAATTCCCTAAAGTGGCCCTAAGCCCTAAAACAAGGATCTCCGCTTTCGCTATGAACAAGATCCATGGGAAAGTCAAGCTTGTCCATCCCACCCTGACCGGGGAGCTGAATGGGGTCACGATCATCTCGAAAAGATGTGATGAAGAAAAGCAAACAGATCCCAGCTTCCTAACAGTTCTGGTGAACGTGGAGAGAAGGGAAAGGTGACCCTGTGAACCCTGCTGGAGGGGAGCAAGGCAGGCAGGAAAAGACTTCATCTCAGAAATATGGAATACAAGGCACCCGCATGGGGAGGAGCGATGAGCTGGCCCTTACGTAACCAAAGCAGAAACATCTTATGTAATCTCATATGTCAACAAACCCTTTTGTTCCCCTTATCTTGGACTAAAAATTGCATTGTTTGGACAAATCATGACTTATGAATTTTTCTTGTGGTGATGGAGGGACGTATGGAGCAGGAGGCAGACTGACAAAGTGAAGGCAGGCTCAAAACCTGAGGTCCAAACTGCTCATTAACATGACCATGTCACATCCATTGGGAATTCTTCAAGATTCCAAGTCTTGATCCTTGGTAAAGGGATTGGGATACACCATTACACCACTGAGTCACAGGGCTCTCTCGTGGAAAGGCCTGTAGCATCCTACCAAAAGGAAAGAGAATCC
The DNA here is from genome assembly GCF_048593235.1 of Sminthopsis crassicaudata. Classification (NCBI taxonomy): domain Eukaryota; kingdom Metazoa; phylum Chordata; class Mammalia; order Dasyuromorphia; family Dasyuridae; genus Sminthopsis; species Sminthopsis crassicaudata. The sequence goes on from NC_133618.1 coordinate 664,700,416, forward strand.
CAGTCGGACTTCCGGCCCAGAGATTGCTCCCACCAGCCTTTATTCACACAATTCCCATGAATATGCACATATACTCATATATATCTGGGGGAGGGAGGGCACACACACTCAGGAAACGGGGAAGGGTTTTATCTTATCAGATTTTGTGGTCAAAATCTCCCCTTTGGTGGATCAGATGTTAGATGACCTTGGATTTCAGAGGAGTCATGCTCGCCGAAAGCAAAGACCCATATCTGGGGGCTTAGATGATGTAGGAAAGTCTCCCACACACACACACATTATATTTGTTCCTATATGAACAAGATCTGGCAGGCTACATCTTAAGAAGAGATGTTCAGACACCTGGCCTCTGCTCCCTTTGGGGTGCTAATCATGGGCAAATCTTTCTGTGTTTAAGTTCCTAATTATGTTGACAGAGAGCTGATAGGAAGCGGATTTCAATGAGAGGTGCCACTCTCAAACTCATCTGATCCCTCATCCTGGGCACTGCCCTTCGAGGCTGAAGACAGCATCATCCCTCCCGAGACTTCTTCTCCAGACCAAATGTTCCCAGAGCCTCCCGTCGATCCTCTGATGGCAGAAACTCAAGGATCTTTAAAGGCAAGAGGGCTGGTTTCTGACCAAATGCATTTATTTACATCTTGTTCTTTTCTGCATCAGTGGAGGGAACCAGCAAATTGATGAGATCTCAGCTCCAATTAGAGAATGGAGTGAACAGAGGACGGATGGGTTCAAGGATGGGTGCTTCCATCAGCGTGATCATTACCCATCGATGCAGGCTGCCAAGCCTCCATGACTTAACAAATAACCTTCAAGAATTGCTGTGACCGAGAACTGGACCTCCCTGTGGCCAGTCTGGTGACGAGTGCCTCCAAACTGGGCCTCGGATCACAGCCAAATCCTTCACTGGCTCAGTAATTTGTGGCTTCAGCCTGCTGGAACTTGCCAAAACATGGGCTCCACTGGCTCAGTCTTTAAGAGTCCAGGCAAAGAGGAGGCACCAACTGGAGGCTTTGATGAATTACAAGTGAAAAATAAATGTACCCCTCCAAATGCATGCCAGGAGCAGTAGATGGAGAGCTGAAGGTGGAATCAGAAACCCCTCGGTTCAAATACAGCCCCAGACACCTCCTGTGTGATCCTGAACAAGTCATTTAATCTCTGCTTCCTCAATTTCTTCATCATTAAAACAGGGATAATTAGCACCTACCTCCCAGAATTAACGAACACACATGCAAAGGATTTTGCAAGCCTTAAATAGACACTTAAATGCAAACTTTTCTTAATATGATTCCATGTTGCCCCCCCCCTTTTTTTTGACAGGAGAGGCTAGTAAAGAAACTCCTTCTACCAAGGCAGGTCAACACCTACACTGAAAGTCAGAATCTTATGAGGTCACCAAGAGTTAAGAGACTTGGCCAGAGTCACTTGGCAGGTGTGTCAGGGAGAGGATCCTTCTAAAATTTCAGGCCCAGCCAATTTGCCTCCATCAGGAGGAAACACGTTTTCCCATTATTCTTCTGGTGCTCAAAATCTTTCGAGCTCCTCCCAGAATGCCACATTTCAGGAAAATTTCTATTTAAATCACACAGAAGATACTTAAGTACAAAAAGAAAGGTCTTGATTCTTAGAGGAGAGTCTGGTTGAGAGAACTGGAAGATGGTCGTTGTCATCATCGCCATTGTCACCATTGGAACTGCATTTATGGAGAGTTTTATTTTTTGCAAAGTATTTAATAAATATATCCTTGTCCTCTCAAAAAATAATTGATTTTATGGAAGAAATACTAGACTTGGTCTAATTGGCCCTAGAAGAATAAACTTGGAGCCACAAATGTAAATCATAAAGAGAGATTCAGTCATGAAATCAGGGGAGGTCTTCCTGACAATGAGACCAACACAAAGGTAGAATGGGTCACCTCCAAGAAAAGGCTGGATGGGCCATTTGGTTTTTTCAATAATAGCTTTTTATTTCCAAAATACATTCAAAGATAGTTTTCAACATCCACCCTTACAAAACCTTGTGTTGCAAAGTTTTCTCCCTACCTTCCTTCCTCCCCTCCCTTAGACAGCAAGTAATCCAATATATATTAAATGTGTAATTCTTCTAAGCGTATTTCCACAATCATCATTGTGCACAAAAAAAAAATCAGATCAAAAAAGAAAAAAAATGAGAAAGAAAATAAAAAGCAAGCAAACAAGAACAAAAAAGGTGAAAATACTACATTGTGATCTACATCTAGTCTCTCCCCGGATGTGGATCACTCTCTTCATCACAAGATCATTGGAACAGGCCTGAATCACCTCATTGTTGAAAAGAGCCATATCCATCGGAGTTGATCATCGCACGATCTTGTTGTTGCCATGTACAATGATCTCCTGATTCTGCTCACTTCACTTAGCATTTCACTTTCTGAAATTTGGATGGGCCATTTGGGATATACCCTGCAGAGGACGCTCTTATTGGGCCATAGGGACACCAGATGGCTGCAGAGATCCAGTTACATGGAATGGTTTTCCCAGTTCCCCATATGACCATTGCTTTCAATTCTTCAACACTGTTTCCAAAGGCATCCCAAAGCCATGGAGGACAAAGGCAGCAGCACTGTAATAAGCTACATACTCCCTCTTCAAGAATAATTTAAAGGTTTAAACTCTGGCCTTTTGACAGATATATGACCTCATTGAGATCACCAAGACAGGTAAGTGGGTACAGCAGATAGATAAATAGCCCTAGAGTCAAGAAAACTCATTCAGACACTAACTGGGTGACCCTGGATAAGTCACTTAATCTGTTTGCCTCATTTTCCTAAACTTTAAAATGAGGATGGATAATAGCATCTACCTACCATCAGCAATCATCCTACACTCAATTATACTTATCAATGGATCCTTCACCCTCATAGTAACCCAAGAAAACTGATGACTAATCATCACAACATGAGCCCTTGCCATAATATGATACATTTCAACACCAGCAGAAACCAACCATGCACTCTTTGACTTAACTGAAGGAGAATCCAAACTCGATTCAAGTTCCAACGTCAAATAGGCAGGATGTTGGATCGTAGGAGACGATATCTGTCAAGTGCTCAGCCCGGCACGAAGCACAAATCTGGCATTTGAATAAATTCTTGTTCCTTCTCCTTTTCCTTCACTGATATGTGGCTCCTTCCTCCAGTTGGCAGATCAAAACTCATCCATATTTTCTCATCATCTGTGACTCATCCACATCTGTCCATAAATCCTAGCTAGAGGATGTCTAGATGGTCTTGGTCAATATGCTGTCTCACTATTGTAAAGACGCGCTAAGCCTAAGATTCTCCCCATCATCCCTCACGTTCCTTCTATGGCACTCAGCACAAGGTAGATACTCAGGGTAAATTTGCTGAGTGAAAGAACAACCCCCAAAGCAGACGTACAACTGGCAGGGAGGGAGTCAATAAATAGCAGCCCGTGCCAAGGGGCAAATCCCCTTCCTACCACATCCAACCATTATTAGATTATATCATGGAGGGAAAGTGGGGAGCCTGCCTACCCCTCAGTAAACAGATAAAAAACATGTCCAAATTGAAAAAAAAATAATTTATTGTCTGCGTATCTTTAAAAAAAAACAGCAGGGAAAGTATCTGTGGTTTTTTTAATGAACTCTTTTTACAGGAGGGTCTAATGAGATCCATCTGACCTCCTCCAAGACATATCCTTCTAAAACTACACATCCTTCTACATGTGGTCTTCTTCTGTGTTCTTACCTTCTGATAACTGGATACTATCGTAACTTCGTGGACATATCAAAGAATATCATTTCCTTGAGGATGATGGTAATTGATAATGATGAAGATGATTTCAGCCAGTATTTCTACAGCACTTTACAAGTATGATCTCATTTGATCCTCACAACAATCCTGGGAAGTGCTATTATAATCCCCATTTTACAGATGAGTTAACTGAGGCAGAGGAATCAGCTAGTAAGTGTCTGAAGTAAGATTTGAACTCACGTCTCCCTAGATCCAGAGTTAGGGCTATTTGAGGCAATTTGTTTTTTTATTTTTCTTTTTGTATATATGCATACTGAAGTGGAAAGACCATTAGCTTTAGATCCAGAGGAGTGAGAGTTATAAACCTGCCTCAATGATTTATTTATGTGACTTATGTGAAGTGACAACTTCTCTGAGACTCACTTTCTCCATCTGTTCAGTAAGAAGGTGGGACTAAATGGGATCTAAGGTCTCTTCTCATTCTAAATTCTAAATGATTCTGTGATTTCTCAATGTCTAGCAACAAGTGTAGGTATGTAATAAATGCTAGTTAAGTGATGTGCCCTAAACAAGCCCGCTTGTAGGATGTTATGGGTGCCCTGTCCCCCACAGCAGCTGTCTTTTTCTGACCTGTAGTCCACCTATCCTATCGTCCTTGATTTTTCAAAGATCATTGCCAGGGTTTTCTGCCCAGACCATTATATCCATCAGTTCTTCTAAGCACCTGGCTCCTGGTTCATCCAGGTCAGGTGATAGGACCACACCAAGTGATGGGCAGTGATGGACCTGCTCACTCCTACCCTCAGATTCCAAACCATGACACCATGACAGCACCCACCCACTGTCCCCATGATGGTTGCTCCAGTTTGTTGGGGACCTGCTCAGAATTAGCTTTGGTCACAGGACCAGAAGATCCTAGCTACAGATCTGAAAGGGATCTCAGGAATCATCAAATCAGGAGGAAACTGAGTCCCAATAAAGTGAAGGGATTCATAGAAGAGAGCGTGAAGAGTGATGGTCCCTCTAAGGCCATCTAATCCAATTGCTCTCCCCACATTTGACAGATAAGAAAACTGAGCCCTGGAAGAATTCAAAATTAGTTGAAGTCGCCCAAGTTGTAAGCCTCAGAGAAGGGATACGACCCTAAGATTTTTGATGTCCAACCCAGGTCTTTCCCTCACCCCTGTATCATTCTGCTCTCTATGATTCTGATCACTGTACCTTTAAGTGGCCAACTCAACAGTCCTCATCATGAAAGAACATTCCTCCCAAAGTCTTCTTGGCTACAGCCCATGGTAAATTATGACCCAAATGGGATTTCCCCCTCCAAGAAAATCAGTTTCTCTTTGTCAAGAGCTTCGCAGAAGTCAGATACCTCCCCATTTCAACATCTGAAGGGGAGGGGATGGAAAAGGCTATACAATTACTGAGACGAAAGGTTGGCCAGCTCATTAAGCCAGCCTGGAAATAATTCCCAAAGAACAAAAGAAGAGACAACCAAAAGTAAATGCACGGTCAACTGATTTAGTCGCCAGTAATATGGATTCCAGACTTTCTCAGGGAATGCTGCTTCCCAGCAAGGTTTCCAAGAGAAGCCAGTAAAGTTCCCATTCTAGAATGGACCAGAGTCAGAAAAAAGAAGAAAGGATTTGGGACAGGGATTGGGGAGGCCAAAGATTTGCCGTCTTCTTCAACTCTGGAGCTAATCTCCATTTCCAGTAAGAGACTGGCAGACATCCTGCCTGAAAAAAAAACATAAGCAATTTCTTCCTTTGCTGATACCCTCTTGAATACTGGCCAGTTGGCCAATAAATGGCCTAAAGCAAAAGTAAGCTTTATTTACCTGACTTTTAAAAAATGAAAAGAACAGTCCCCTTGCTGGTTTACCAAAAAAAAAAAAAAAAAAAAAAAAAAAAAAAAAAAAAAAACAAGAGAAGACCCTAAGAGAAAGGAAGCCAGAAAGATATATGGCGGAACTGAGAAGCTGACCTTGTTTACAAACAACGATTCCACAAATAATTACAATCCAGCCAGACATGGATGGATTTCATAGTGATATTCTCACTATCTTCCTTCTACTGAGACACAGGAAATGGAACATGTTCTTGGTGAGGGCATTAGCCCTTCAAACCGGAGCTTTGCCATCCACCCCTTGAGAGGCAAGTGCCTTATTCTATCTATTTGGTAACCATAAATAAGTTTGGGATAGATGGATGGATAAAAAGGCCACCTGAAAATGGAATACATGAAATTGAAACTCAGCAGGGTTCCAGTTCCTGTACCCACTGACACCTGGTAGCCAGGTGACTTTGGGAAAGTATCTCAGAACTGGGACTTCCCAACTGTTAAACAGAGATGACAATAATAAAGGATGATACAAGGAGTGAGGGCAGTGTTTGGATTTAAGGGTTCAAATCCTTGTTTTACCACTTCTATGGACCTCATTTTCCTCATTTATTAAGTAGACATCATAATACACCAGTGAAGCAGAACAAGACCTCAGGATTTGGAGCTGGACAAGATGGGTTCAAATCCCTATTCTAACACTTATATTGTGTGATCCTGGCCACATCACTTCTACTTTGTCTCAGTTTCCTCATCTGTAAAATGGATATAAAAATTCAATAGAATATAGCAGATGGAGTGCTACTGGGTTTAGAGTAATAGGGACTGGGTTTGAATCCCCTGATCTATCACCTGTGTCATCCTTGGCAAATTCTTGCCCTCTCCAGGCTTCGGTTTATTTCTCCATGAAAAAAAATTATAATACTTGCTCCGCTTACCGCATGGGGCTGTGAAGAAGAAAGTATTATGCAGACCTTAACACACTGTGCAACATGACTATCACTGTTATTCTTCAGGAGCCATAGAAAAGCATGACAACCCAGTGGATAAAGTCAGGAATTCTCTCTTTCTTTCAGAACAAATGAGAAAAACACTGACTCCACCCATCCTGGTACAGTGAAAGTGTGGCCTTCAGAGGTCCCCAGTTCAACTCTATTACTTCATAAGTCTGTCTCTGGGTTTCAGGTCCTTCCTCTATAAAATGAGAAAATGGACTCAAAGCCCACCCCCAAGTTGCTTCTGGTTCAAACTCACTAATTCCAGCTTGGAGAGCCCCAAAGGTCATTTGAGAAGGTGGCGGAGTCTTGCCAGAACATTGTGACCAAAAATTTCTTGGGAATGCAGAAGGCAGGAGAGAGAGTTGAGTCCAAGAGGCTGGCCAAGTGGATTGACTAAAATATGAAGATTTAAAGGTTAAAGGAAGATGTTCATGCTGGATCTTCTCACAGAGAACTAATTCAACCAACTAGCAGTGTCTATTGTATTCAAGGTTCTGGTGTGAAGTGGTAGAGATACAAAGGTGAAGCAGGACCCAGTACCTCCCACCAGAAGGAAAGGGAATGAAACATGGGGAGGGAGGACAGGCAGTGGAATCAACAGGTGTCTGTTCTCTGGAAGAGATAAAGTCCTACGCTTTGAGAATCTGTAGTGTTTATTTAATTAGCAAAACTTCAGAAATGATGAGATGAAAAAGCAGCCTGGAAGACATGCAGCCAGCATTTCATGCACAATCTGGATGATAGCAGATTAAGTAAACAAGAACCTGCTCATGAAAAGAGTATGAGATTTAGACAAGGACAAACTACCTTATCAGCTGCAGCACAAACCTCCTTATCTTCTGTCCTATAAACCAAACCAAATTAGCAACTATAGTGTTGTTATCTAGAAAGGCAAGTGGAGAAAAGCTCTGAATCCAAAATCAAGGCTAACTTGGGGAGCTGGGTCATCAGAAACACAGTCAACAAACACTGGAAACTTGAAAATAGAGACAGGCCTTAACAGTATGGCCCCTTAATCATAATTTCCATTGGTAGAGGAGAGGATTAAGAAGAAGACTGGGGTTGCTAGATAGCACAGAAGATAAAGCTCTAGGCTTGGACTCAAGAAGACCCATTTTCATGATTTCAAATCCTGCCTGTGTGACCCTGGGTAAGTCACTTCATCCTCTGCCTCAATTTCCTCATCTATAAAACAAGCTGGGAAGAAAATGGAAAACTACTCCAGGATCTTTACCAAGAAATCCCAAAATGGGGTAAAAAAAAAGAGTCAAAAATGACATAAAGGACTCATAAACAACAAGAATTGAAGATAGTTTTGGGTCAAAATAAATTTGTAAAATATGTTGTGAGCAGAAGGAATATGTACAACAATCAGAAATGACCAAGTTGTATAGTAAAGAATGTAATATGGCAATATACATGGCTGACAGCTATGCTGGGTACTTGGGAAAGGGTGTGACACCACATAAACCACCCAACTGAACTGGAAAGTTGGATTCTAGACCTAATCACAATTTAGTCATAGAGGAGATAGAAGAACTCTCAGAGTTAGGAGAGAGGGACAAAGTCATCTAGTCCAATCCATCCCAATAAGAATCCATCTCCCTTTCTACTAGCATCTTTGGTGAGTAGTTATCCAGTCTAAGCTTAAGGACTTCCATTAAGTAGTATGGCAGAAATTAGGCATAAGCCAACATCTCATACTATATACCAAGACAAGGTCAAAATGGGTTCATGATTTAGATAGAAAGAATGATACAACAAGTAAATTAGGAAAGGGAGATAGTTTACCCATCAGATCTTTGGAGAAAGGAAGAATTATGGTCAAAAAAGAACTAGACACTATTATGAAATGTAAAATGGATAATTTTGATTACATTAAATTTAAAAAGATTTTACACAATCAAAACCAATGCAGCCAAATTAGAAGAGAAGAAGAAAGCTGGGAAATAATTTTACAGACATTATTTCTGATAAAGGACTCATTTCTAAAATATAAATCATTCTCTGATTGATAAATGGTCAAAGGATATGAACAGAGAATTTTCAGGTGAAGAAATTAAACCATTTCTAGTCATATGAAAAAACTGCTCTAAATCACTAGTGATTAAAGAAATGCAAATTAAAACAACTTTGAGGTACCACTTCACATTTCTCAGATTGGCTAAATAACAACAACAACAAAAAAATGATGAATGTAGGGAAAAACTAATGCATGGAGACATGAATTGATGCAGCCATTCTGGAGAGCAATTTGGAATCATGTCAAAAGGGCTATAAAACTTTGATCCAGCAGTGTCATTACTGGGTCTGTATCCCAAAGAGATCATAAAAGAGGGGGAAAGATCCATATGTGCAAAAATGTTTGTAGCAGCTTTTTTTGTATGTGTGATGGCAAGGAATTGGAAAATAAATAGATGCCCGTCAATTGAGGAATGGCTGAATAAGTTATGGTATATGGATGTAATGGAATATTATTGTTCTATAAAAAGTGATAAGTAGGCTAACTTCAGAAAATCCTGGAAAGACTTACATGAACTGATGCCAAGTAAGGGGAGCAGAACCAGGCGAGCATTGTACAGGAGAACAGCAAGATTATATGAATGACTTAACTCTTCTCATCAATGCAGCGATCCAAGACAATTCTAATAAACTTGGGGTGGAAATGTGATCCTGCTTCCAGAGAGAGAACTATGGAAACGGAATGCAAATCAAAGCATACTATTTCACCTTTTTTGATTTTCTTTCTCATGGTTTTCCCCCTTTGTTCTGATTTTTCTTTCATGACATGACTAATCTGTAAGATGATTGTACATGTTTAACCTATGTCAGATTACTTGCTGTCTTAGAGAGGGGGAGAGGTAAGAGAGAAAGGGAGAAAAAAACTTGGAACTCAAAATCTTACAAAAATGAATGTTGAAAACTAACTTTACATGTAACTAGGAAAATGAAAAACTCTTGAATTAAAAAAAATTTCACTAACTCATAAAAAAATCTTTCTTGTGCTAAATTTATTTGTGTATCTGTTGTACTAATAAAATATGACAAAGGAAAACAAAAAAATATAAAAAAAAACTTCCAATAAAGAAGAAAACAAAACTTAAAAGGGAGATGAAGAACATTGAAGGGAAAAAAATTAACAAAAAGAATTTGAAAGGAAAATTAGAAAGGAGATTTTTAAAAAAGAAACAGAAAAATTAGCCCCAAACAGAGAAAATTAGCAAAAACTGATGAATATGTCAGACACTATCTGGCAAGATATATAAAATATTCCACACCTGTATATGTCTTCTTCCTCTCCATCTCTACAGAGTAATAAGGGGAAATGACTTCTTATGGCTCTTTTTTGGGACCATATTTGTTCTTTTAATGCAACATTAATTTTTTGTTATTTTGTAAAATTTCTTTCCAATTGAATTGTAATAATCAATGATGGCATATTGGTTTCCTGCCTCTGCATTAGTTCATGCAAATCTTTCTATGTTTCTCTGTATTCTTTAAATTCATTGTTTTTTATGGCATAGCAAGAGTCCATCTCATTCACCTAACAATATTCATTCCCTCATGGTTCAATAGGCATCCACTTTGTTTCTAATTCTCTGCCACAACAGAAAGCACTGCTAAAAATAACTGAATATATATAGACACTTTCTTATCAATCAATCGATTATTAATTCTTATTTTTCTAGGAGGAATTTCCTAATAATTTAGAGCTAAAAGTGAGAGAGGCAACCTTGAAAGGGTAATGGTGGGGACTACTTTTGGGCATGGGTGAGAATAGGTGACTACAAGTCTCCTTCCAGTTCTCTAATTCCATTATTCTGTAGAATTTTGCCATCACATTTTGTCTGCTATAAGGAAGGTTTTCTCTGAAAGCATGGGCATGCAGGAAGTGACTATAATATACAAAACAAAGTTCAAAAGCAAAAGGCATCACTAAGATTTCTTCACAAAGACTTGAAAATGCCCAATACTGTATTTGGAAAATTGATGGTGATTTTTTTGTTGATGGCAGATATTTTTAACTAGATAGATTTTGGTATGGAAATGATAGGCAAGCCAATTTATCATTTTTTAAATGCCTGATCTCAAGTCACCTTTCCCAGCTACTTCCTAAAGGGGAGCAAAAAGGAGTTAAAAATTATTATGAGGATTTATGTATGTAATGATTTAGTATACCGAGGAAAGGGGGTGGGGGAAGACATCATTTCTTCTGCATTTTATAGAAAGACGTAGCGAAAACACTCGGTTTGTCTCTCTTCTGCTAACCTTTTCCAGCAACTACATCAGAGCCAAGTATCCCCGTCCTCTGTTCCAAGGGATTTATGGCTTTTAGGAAAAATAAAATTTAAATAGTCTAATAGGTACAGATAACAACAACTGTCCAATTTTTGCTACCAATTATGTACATTGTCTTGCAGCTTGTTGAACTCTGAGGCCCACAGTTGGACATTTATCTGAGGGGGCAATAAGTGCCAATTAAAGGCCTCTTCTAATGGTGATTTTGGTTGACATTAAAACAGCCACTTAGATTTGTTATGAGAAAAGCAGAGAGCTGGCAGGGCCACATGCCTCTGGAGGCTTCTCTCCAAACCCCAGAGAAAGCAAACAAAAGTTCTGGTCTTAAGGAAAGGCCAAGTGATGGAGCTCCCAGGCTCCTGGGGCCTGACAGAGGTTTTGGTAATGGCTCCTAGCATCTTTTTTCTCTTAAAAGAGTAAGCTCATTGTACTCTCCCCAACATACACACATACCAATCCACACACATACACAAAATGAGCTCATGGTGAAAAAAATTATTAATGGGTAGAAACTTCTGACTGATAATAATGGAAGATGTAACGTATAGTTTTATAATTATTTTAATCAATCCACAACTATTTTTAAGTTAATTACTATGTATCAAGAAGTGGAGATATACAGACAAAAGTAAAATATTTCTTGCACTCAAGGATCTTTCAGTTTAATGGAGTAGACAATGTATATCAATAGGTAAATACAAAGTCGATACAAGGTCACTTTAGATGGGTTGGCATTAGTTGGTGGAGAACCAAGAAGGGCAACCTGTAGAATGGAATAATGCTTGAGCTAATCCCTGAAGAAAACCAATGGTTCCAAGACAGAGATGTGGAAGGACAGCATGTCAAACATGGGCTGGGGAGATAGGGTAGTAGGGACAAGAAATCCCTCTAGGATGTCAATAAGAGAACTAGGAAGAGAAGCAATGGTTGTGTTTAAATGGGAGTAGATTCACAGATGGACAAAACTAGAAGGGATGTTCAAAGAGACATATTGACAAGACCTTAGTGTTGGAAAGGATGCCAGAGGTCATCGAGTCAACCAATCAAGTCAAGCCAATCAATTAACAATTAATAATGTTTTATTAAACACCTGCTATGTGCCCAAAATGGGGCTAAATATAAAGACAAAAATCAAGTCATCCCTCTATGACATCCTCCAAAGTGCTCTTCTAATCTTAGCTTAAACACATTTCATGAGTGGGAAGCTACATGGTTCTGATGGAGCCCATTCTATTCTGGGAAGCTACTAATTGTTTCCACTAGGTTGACATTTGTCATTTTGTACCTTCGACCCAATGGTTCTGCCCTCTGAGGTCAATCAAAATTTATTTAAATCATATTCAAGAATCTAAGAAGAAGTGGGTACTTGAAGACTTATTGTTGGTGTTTCTCTGCCTCATTACATACAGGTCTTCATGTCCTTCTTCATCTTTATTTCCTGGCTTCCCTAGCTTCCTTCAAGTCCCAATTAAAATCTTCCCTTCTACAGGAAACCTTCCTAAGTCTTCCTAATTCCAGTGCTTTCTCTTCTTTAATTATTTCCTATTTCTCCTGTCGATAATTTATTTGTATTTGAGTGCATGTTGACTGTTCCACTAGATTGTAAGCTCCTTGAGGGCAAGAACCACTTTTTACTTTTCTTTGTATCTCCAATCCTTACCATAGCCTGGGACACAGGAGACATTTTAAAAATGTGTACGAACTGAGTAACTGGGATTTTCATCATTTTACAAATAAGGAAACTTCCCCATGCCAAGAAAGAGAAATGACTTGCGTAAAGCCACATGGAGTACTTAGTACACAAACCCAAATACTCTGGCCCTAGTCTAGAATCCTTTCCCCTAAAGCCCTTTGCATCTCAGTTGTCACTAAGTAATGTGATTTTGGGCAAACCTCAGTTTTCTCATCAAAAAGGCCTGGATTGGAGAGGCACTGAAGTTTTTTCCAGCTCCACATCTGTAATCTGGTGAGGTCTCATTATTGCTCAAGTGACATTATTAATCACGGTAAGCATGAGAACATTGTGCACCCAGCTCTAGTGAGTGCTTTGAACAACCATCACCTTGGGAACATTAAAATGAGTCTAACCTAATCCAACCCAAACTAACAATTCGCTAAATGTCTACTACATACAAAGCTCTTTGTTAGGGTCTAGTAGTAAAAAAAAATAATAATAATAATGAAATGGCCAAGGTTACAAATAAATACCTCTCAATCACAATCCCTTTAGGAAGATGCTCTGAATAGTTGGTGAGGAACATTTGCTCCAAAGGATAATGGGAAGGAGAGAGCAGGGGAGAGATCTATAAATCTAGCTCAGAAAAGCAGGGGTTTGAGCCCCAGCTCTGCCAAAAGAAAAAAATCTGACTCCTCTTCCACCACATTGTTGTTATTGTTCATTTGTTTCAGTCACAACCAACTTGTGACCCCATTTGGTATTTTCTTGGTAAAGATATGGGGGTATTTTGTCATCTTCTCCAGTTCATTTTACATTTGAAGAAACTGAGGCAAACAGAGTCACATGATGCACCCAGATCATCTAATTAAGAAGTGTCTGAAGTCAGATTTGAACTCATCAAGATGACTTTCTGACACCAAGCCTAACACTTTGTGCTCTATGGCACCCCCTAGCTGCCATTTTTCTACCATGACAGTTTCAATTTAGCTATGAAGGCCCCTCTGGGCTCCCCACTTCTAAAAGTTCACTGTGTCCAGATCCCCCAATCAAGCATCAGAACATAAACATTGAGTTTATGTTGAGAATAACTGAGGTCATTAGGGCCAATCCCTTCATCTTACAAATGAGGAAACTGAGTCCCAGGAAAATGAAGCAATTTGCCAAAAGTCACAGAGGGAGTACGTAACCAAGGCAGATCACAACCCAGGGCTCCTTGCCCTACATTCATTCTTCTTCCCCTCAGGCCAGCTGTCTAATAACCTCAAATGCCATGATCTCCCATCACCCTGGCTTCCCGCCTCTGGAAACTCTCCCACTTATCAACATGCTTCCTAAAATAGGATGCCCAGCACGGCATCGAGTTTTCCAGATGTGGTTTGACCTGGGCAGGCTACAGGGAGACCATCACCTCCTTCTTCCTGGAACCTATGTCTCTGCCTCTCCCGCTTTCACAACTATACCCACTAACCCCTAATTAACTTATTTTGGCCCAGAGCAGATGCCAAAAACCCAGCCTTCACTCCCCGTCTTCCACTCTCTTTAGTAACAAACATACATTACTGGAAGTGGCTTGGCATCTGCCGGCATTCCTTGATAAACGTCTCTTGTAAATGTTTACAGAAAGCAGCTCAAGATTGTGTGCCCGCTTGACAGTATTTCTGAAGTCTGTTTCCATAATATTGTTTCTGGCTCCAACCCAGCCTTTACCTTTGAAGGTATTTTTCTCATATCAGCAAAGTCTTTGGGGTTTGGACCAGAAAAACTACTTCTAAATAGGAATCAGGTGTGCTGGATCACCATCCAAACTGACTAAGAAAAGGCATGAAAAGGACTCAACAGATTCCTGAGTTTAGGTCTCCAAGAATACATGGGAGAGCGGACAGAGGAGGACTAGGGAACAGGGAAGGGAATCTCAAGAAACCTTTACTAAAATGACTTTTTTCTTATATACAACAGAATAGAAAAAGCATTACATACAGAACTACAGGTCTTATTAACAGAATAAGTTCACCGTGTAACTTTCAAAGCTATACTCCATGTCTGGGACTCTTTCTGGCCTTCATTCTGTTCTCTAACATGGATCTCTTTTTTTAAGTTTTTTTTAGCTTTTTATTCTCAAAACATATGCATAGTTTTCGATATTCACCCTCACAAAACATGTTCCATTTTTTTTCTCCCTTCCTTCCTTCCACTCGCTCCCTTATACAGCAAGTAATCCAATATATAACATGGATCTTTTTTTTTTTTTAAGATCCTTCAATTATAAGAAGGTCACAACTCAAGGACCCATTTTTGATGTAACTTCCTTGCAAATAAATGCCCATTAAGAAGCTCTAAATTAAGAGCCAGGATGCTCCTCCATATCAATGAAAACATTGTGGGTGTCCAAGAAAAGGGATAGAAAATGTGTTTCTCATCAGTTAACTTTTGCCTTCATGGGAGACACTGGGGGAAAGAAGACCACTGAAAGAGGTCAGAACCCTAGAGGAACTACATATGGCTTCCTTAGCAGTGAGGTGATAGGCAGAATGAACAGGGTCCTGGCCCTGCAATCAGGAAGACAAATTTCAAATATCTCTGATCCTAGTTATATGACCCTGGGCAAGTCATGAAACCCATTCAAAAAGCAGGTATGAATAAATCAATCAGCATCAAAGAAGGGAGTTATCCATTGACAGAACAGACCCACTGGAGGACTAGGATACTAGGTACAATACTTTTCTTTCCCATCCTCCCTCACCCCTTTCTTCTTGTCCTTTATTATTTACACCAGATGAGAGATGACATGGTTTCTAGGCCTAGGGGCATTCAAGTTAGTCAACACCCTACTAACAAAGCTTCCCCCGGTGCTGTACAATGGCCTTTCAGTATGGTCTGACCAAGACAATGGGTCTCTTATCTCCTTCATGTTAAGGGGATCTTTGGCCACATCATGAAGATAAAACTCTGGGTAAGGAGAGCTCCAGGTCTTGCAGAGAAACTGCAGTAAACCCCTGCTGCCTCACCCCTCAGTATCCAACCAAACACAAAGCACTTTTGTCCTGTGTCAGAGTGGAGTATAAATTATGTCAAAGTCCCACATTTCCATTTTACGGTGTTAGGCTTTGGGTTTGGAGTCTTTATGGGACACTATTGAATTGTCACTATCATCTTCATAAAAAAACTAATAAAAATAACATCCAAGGATAAATTATTTTGCCCGGTTTCCTCATGAGGTTCTAAGTTATTATGGTTTCGGTTTTTTTCTTCCTCTGTAAGCAGAGCTCTGAGAATGGAAGGAATATCAGAAGTGACTTCACAGTCATGAAGGATCTGTTTTCACAACCCATGAGGTTCATGAAAAATGCCATAGGATGGGGTCTGAATGCAGATCAAAGCATATTATTTTTCACTTTCTTTGTTTCTATGGAGGTTTTTTGGTCTTTTTTCTTTATAACATGACTATTGTGGAAATATGTTTTGCATGATTGCACATGTATAACCTATATCAAATCGCTTACCACCATGAGGAGGAGACAGAAGAAGGAAGGAATCTGGAACTTAAAACTGTAAAAAAATGAGTTTAAAAATTGTGTTTACATGTAATTGGGAAAAAGAAAATCTTATTCATGATAATAATAATAATAAGGGTCATGAGATTTAAGATGCAAAAATACTAATAGGGCATCCAACCTCCTTATTCCATTCCCCAGCATGGGCAGCAATCTGCAACTGAAAACCAGCAGACAGGCATAGAAAAGGCAATGAACTTGGAGGAAGGACTGAATTTGACTCCTCCCCATCAGCTGATCCAATTACTACTCATATGTCATTGACTAGGTTACAAGTTCCCTAACCCTCAGCCTCCTTAAATGTAAAATGAAGATAATGTTTGAGACAACCTCCAGAGTCCCTTTATTGACTCTGGATCTAAGATCCTAGGACCTCTCTGGACTCCATTCTCCTCTTCCAAAAAGCAGAAGGAATGATTGTAAAGGCTCTTTCCTAGTCTACATCTACAATGATATACTATTTCCAAAAAGAAGGCAATTATTGAATTAATATAATCCTTCCTTCTACAAGAAGCAATCCTTCTTGATCTCAGTGCCTCCCTTGGTGATTGATTCCAATTTATCCAATCTGCAGCTTGCTTGTACATAGTTGTTTGCACATTATTTTTCTCACTAGAATATGAGCTCCTTGGGAATGGGCCATTTTCTGCCTTTATTTGTATTCCCAGGATTTAGCACAATGCCAGACACAGTAGGTACTTAATAAATGCTTTCTGACTTTTCTTAAGTAAGAATTTATTAAACATCATCAAGCTCTCCTTCCACATAAATGACTTCCACAGTTATGTTTCAACAGATAACTCTTCTCGGAGGTTTATGAAGAGAATTTGGGAGGAGCCCCCAGCTGTGAGTTGCCCCCCATCATGTGGAGGAGCAGGGTCACAGACTTGCCAGGAAACATCAAGATAGGAGCTTCAGAGAGTGAGTAGGAGAAGAACTAAGCCAAGATGCAATTTTCTTACCTTGCTTCCAAAAGCCCAAAACACCAGGAATGAAAGCTTACACTTGCCCATGTGGACTGACTTTACCATATGCCTGGAAAGAGGATTTTGGAGCAGCTGGAGTTTGAATGGTTCTATTTCTCTTTCTCTCCAGCATCTGCTTTTCTAAATCGATTAAGGTTTGTATTTTTAAAGGGGGAAGCAGATTGGTACTTGTTGTTCTTTGTATGACTATCCATAAGGAAACATAGTTTAAATGCCCTGGATAGCAGAAAAAGATGGTAAGAAAGTTCTGGGTCTGTCCATGTTCTCACTAGGAAATACTGATCCCAGACCTTAACCCAGAAGGCCTTGTGGAAGAACCACACCTAACTACTGAACCTGATGGTCTACTATCCATTTCCTTTCTAAAACAACAATCCTATTCTCCTGTAAACTCTAGTACCCAGGGCAAACTACACATATCCTCAAATTATCTTTTTAAAAGACAAATTCAATTGGAAATGGAGGTAGTTCTCAACACAAATCTTCATAACGGAGAAAGAGACTTTTAATGAATGTTTTTTTTTTCTTCATCCCAATAAATATGGGTAGCCTGGAGCAAAATCCCAACTATCCCTCTCAAGGTATAACCTCTCCATAGAGATTTTCATAATAATAATACTAGTAGCTAGTATTCATTAAGTGCCTACTATGTGCCACTACTATTATCTTTCTTGGTCCTTACAGTAAACGTGGAATATAAATGCTATCATGGTCCCCATTTCACAGCTGAGAAAACTGAAATAGAAAGAATTAAGTTATTTGCCCAAGGCCACACAGCTAGTACATATCTGATGTTAGATTTGAACTCAGAATCTTCCTGACTCTAGGCCCAGTGCTCTATCTGCTACAACTAGCTAATATGGTTATCTGGTGTAGGGTCAGTTGAGAACATTAAGTGAGTTGCCACAAACCTTCTGGATTAATTCTAGATCAATGGCACTTCAATGTCCCTGAGAGATGACTTATCAAAGGTTTGACATTAAGTTGTGTTACTTAGTAGTATCTCATTATATTTCCACAATTTTCATTCAGAAAATGTGATTATTTCCATAGGACTGAATTTTGTATTTGCCTTAGTTCCAAAGAAAGGGTTCAATGAGCAAATTAATATAATGAGGTAAGATTGTAGAAGAAATGCCTTCAGCCATCATTCATTAAGCACCTACTATGTGCAGTGCCAAATGCTCCATTTGAACTACTCAAGAGAAAAATGATTTTCTGCTAATTTTTTGTCCTTTAGAAGAAATGTAACAATGACCAATTATATTTGTTTAAACAAATTCTCTGAGGAATTCTATTAGGTAATATTTGGTCAGCTTCCTTGGAGTCCCTACAGCCTTAGAAATCTAAAAATTTCTATTTTTTTTAAATGCTGAAATTCAGACTTTTCATTACTTTCAATCCAATGGATGTTAACTATCAGGAAATTAAAGAAATAATTATTTCCTTAATTTTGCCTTATTCTATTGATTGATTGAGTCTTCAAGGAGCTGATTTCCAATTCTGCTGATAGATTCACCTTCAGGAAGCCATTTTGGAGGTATGAGCTTGGAAGCAAAGGATGTGGATTCTGCAACTTATTAGTTCTGTGACCTGAAGCAAGGTACTGACCATCTTGAAGCCTCAGTTTCCCTACCTGTGAAATGAGGACAATCAGATGAAACAGTCTCTAAGTTTTCTTCTGAATCAATCGGCCAATGACGCTCCTGACAACCTGAGAACATGATTCTTTTTAACCCTCTTAAACAAATGGGGCTTTCAGAGGACGATATTGTTCCCAGAATCAATGTATTTACTAGTAAAGACCAGAGGAGGCCTTCAGATCTGGCAAGTTCTCTACAGACCCCAAGTTCCTCCAGCTCACTACCAGGTTATGCTCATCCTCACATTCTGTGATATCCCTAATATCATCTGCCCTAATGACCCAGAGGCATAGGAAAGGAGGAAATAGGTCAGAAGTCTGGACCTAGAGTGGTGGGAGAAAGCATTCCCTTTTTAATTCTGCTCATCTTTTGCTTTTATCATGGCGGAAGGAGAGAAATGGAAAGCTTCAAAATGGTTTAGGGATTAACAGTGGATCCCAATGATCTTGGGTTCCCTCCCACCCCCCAACTTGGAATCCCTAGATTGGTTACTCAATTCCCTGCCTCAATTTCATTATCTATTTGGCCTCTGGGTTAGGCACACATGTTAAAGCAAGGCCGTCTTCATCTCTCCTGTCTTCGGAGTTAAGATAAACACCACTTTCTTCAGGGTTTCTCTGCCCAGCTGCCGATTCTTCTATCCCCACTTTGAACCTCTTCCAGGATTTCTATCTCTCTCTGTCAGGAAAGGGTGTAGAAGAGCCTTCTGACAGCAAGCTCTCCATAATCATATAAAACTCATTTCTGTTATCTCTCATTCACAGCCCACATTTCTAATAATAAAAAACAGGCACACAGCACTTCAAGATTTGCAAAGTGCTTTCCAATATTATCTCATTTGAGACTCATGACAACCCTGAAAGAAAGGTGCTAATCATATCACTACTTTACAGAAGAAGAAAATAAGGCAGGTGGAAGTTAAATGACCTGGCCAGAGTTATATAACTAGGAAATGTCTGAGGCGGGATTCGAATTTGGGCCTTCTTGATTTCAGCACTCTCTCTGCTACACCACTGAACTCCCTTGCAGAGTTTGGGTATCTAGCCATCAACCTGTGGATTTCCAGCTCTCCCTCCCTACTCTCTTTGTATCTCTTGCTGTTGGATTGTGTTGGTAATGTATAAAAATGCTGAGGATTTATGTGGATTTATTTTGTATCTTGCCACTTTGCTAAAATTCTGAATTATTTCTAATAGCTTTTTAGCAGAGTCTTTGGGGTTCTCTAAGTATACCATCATGTCATCTGCGAAAAGTGATAATTTGATTTCCTCATTTCCTACTCTAATTCCTTGAATCTCTTTCTCGGCTCTTATTGCCGAGGCTAGATTTTCTAGTACAATGTTGAATATTAATGGTGATAGTGGGCAACCTTGTTTCACTCCTGATCTTATAGGGAAAGGTTCTAGTTTATCGCCATTACATATGATGCTTACTGAAGGTTTTAAATATATGCTCCTTGTTGGAGGGGATGAGGGGATGAGGGGATGTGGGGAAATTGGGACACTAATACATTGCTGGTGGAGTTGCGAAAGAATCCAGCCATTCTGGAGAGCAATCTGGAATTATGCCCAAAAAGTTATCAAACTGTGCATACTCTTTGACCCAGCAGCGCTACTACTGGGATTATATCCCAAAGAAATACTAAAGAGCGGAAAGAGACATATATGTGCCAAAATGTTTGTGGCAGCTCTTTTTGTTGTAGCTAGAAACTGGAAGATGAATGGATGTCCATCAGTTGGAGAATGGTTGGGTAAATTGTGGTATATGAAGGTTATGGAATATTATTGCTCTGTAAGAAATGACCAGCAGGAGGAATACAGAGAGGCCTGGAGAGACTTACATCAACTGATGCTGAGTGAAATGAGCAGAACCAGAAGATCGCTGTACACTTCAACAACAATACTGTATGAGGATGTATTCTGATGGAAGTGGAAATCTTCAACATAAAGAAGATCCAACTCACTTCCAGTTGATCAATGATGGACAGAGGTAGCTACACCCAGAGAAGAAACACTGGGAAGTGAATGTAAATTGTTAGCACTAATATCTGTCTGCCCAGGTTGCATGTACCTTCGGATTCTAATGTTTATTGTGCAACAAGAAAATGATATTCACACACATGTATTGTACCTAGACTATATTGTAACACATGTAAAATGTATGGGATTGCCTGTCATCGGGGGGAGGGAATAGAGGGAGGGGGGGGTAATTTGGAAAAATGAATACAAGGGATAATATTATAAAAAAAAATATATATATATAATAAAAAAATTAAAAATAATAATAATAATTTTAAAGGATTAGGTTCCACATATAAATCCCACCTATAATCCATTTTTTATTTTTATTTTTGATATAGCATGTAGTATAATTTTGATAATAACAATAACAATTTATGTAGCATTTTAAGCTTCAAAAAAAAATATATGCTCCTTATTATTTTAAGGAATAGTCCATTTATTCCTATACTCTCAAGCGTTTTTAGTAGGAATGGATGTTGGATTTTATCAAATGCTTTTTCTTCCCTCCCTACTCTCAATGGCCTGATTTTTCTGGGCAATATTCAAAATTCTATTCCATCCACATGTTCTCTGCCCACCAGAAAACACAGGTGACTTGTCAGCATTTACCCAAGAGCTAGAGGCAAAGGTTTACAGGCTCTACAGAAAGGGCATCACTCCATAAGCTCACCATGATAGCTAATTTAATTCAATCAGATTCAATATTTTTAAGCAAGTTATATTTGTGGATCTGTGTATGGAGGAACTGCACATGTTTAAAATATATTGGATTACTTGTTGTCTAGGGGAGGAGGTGGAGGGAAGGGAGGGAAAATATTTGGAATACAAGATTTTGTAGAAGTGAATGTTGACAATTATCCACGTATATATTTTGAAAATAAAAAGCTCTCATTAAAAATATATATGTATATTTAAGCAAGATACTGTGCTAGATACTGAAAATACACATACAAAAAATACAGATCACAGTTTCTGCCCTCAAGCAGTTTACATACTTCCCTCTGCTTGTCTGGCTTTACTTGACTAGAATGTTGTCCTTACTTATTCAAAATTCATCCGTCTTTCAAAGCCTGGTTTTAGTCCCATGGTTTTCCATGAAGACCTTCCTGATTTCTCTAGTCATGATCATCCTGCTTTGCCTGTGAAAGGCATGACAAATTTATTAGAGTCTGTGCTATGCAAGCCTGCAATTCTAAGTCTTTCAGATGCTTAAAGATTGTCATCATGGCTTTCAATCCTCCCCAGCCCCAGCCTTCTCTGGTCCAGGCTTTATATTTACCAGTTCCTTCGATCAGTCATTATCTGGCAATTTTTCAAGGCCCTCATCTATCCCAGTTGTTCTCTTGTGGATATGCTCTGACTTGTCAATGCCTTGCCTAAAATACAACACCCACAGTAAATCTTCCTTTTGGATGGAGCAGTACAATCAAAGCACTGTTCTTCATGGAAGGACAGAGAATGGTAATATCACAGTAATATGCGGTGATAATCATCCAAAGCTGTGCTTGGCAAATTTGAATCTTTTTTAAAAGAATAAACATGTTTTCTTGAGTAAAATTTTTAAAAAATTCTTCAGAGAACAAATTTTTGTTCATTTTTGTCTCTTTTTTTAGCCCCAGCACCTAGGACAGCACCTAGAATGAATGAGGGTTTAGTAAATATTTATTGATCAATTGATTGATAAGACCTGTAACTTTCTGAGGAAACTTGGAACTTCATTGAGTCGACAAAGTCATCATCCCACTATCTCCTCAAAAACAATCAAGGTAGAAATTCCATTCCAAACAAATGTTGAGAGTATAAAGTATTTGGGAATCCATCTACCAAAGAATAGTCAGGAATTATATGAGAAAAATTACAAAACACTTGCCACAAAAATAAAGTCAGATTTAAATAATTGGAAAGACATTCAGTGCTCTTAGATAGGCCGAGCGAATATAATAAAGATGACAATACTCCCCAAACTAATCTATTTATTTAGTGCTATACCAATCAGACTCCCAAGAAACTATTTTAATGACCTAGAAAAAATAACAACAAAATTCATAGGGAAGAATAAAAGGTCGAGAATTGCAAGGGAACTAATGAAAAAAAAGTCAGAGGAAGGTGGTCTAAGTGTACCTGATCTAAAGCTATATTATATAGCAGCAGTCACCAAAACCATTTGGTACTGGCTAAGAAATAGAACGGTAGATCAGTGGAACAGATTAGATACAAAGGACAAAAAAGGGTACATCTATAGCAATCTAATCTTTGACAAACCCAAAGATACCAACATTAGGGACAAAAATTCATTATTCGGAAGAAACTGTTGGGAAAACTGGAAATTAGTATGGCAGAAATTAGATATGGATCCACACTTAACACCATATACCAAGATAAGATCAAAATGGGTCCATGATTTAGGCATAAAGAATGAGATCATAATAGATTAGAGGAACAGAGAATAGTCTACCTCTCAGACCTGTGGAGGAGGAAGGAATTTATGACCAGAAGAGAATTAGAGATCATTATTGATCACAAAATAGAAGATTTTGATTACATCAAACTAAAAAGTTTCTGTACAAACAATACTAATGCAAACAAGATTAGAAGGGAAGTAACAAATTGGGAAAATATTTTTTAAAAGGAAAGGTTCTGACAAAGGTCTCATTTCCAAAATATATAGAGAACTGACCCTGATTTATAGGAAACCAAACCATTCTCCAATTGATAAATGGTCAAGGGATATGAACAGACAATTCTCAGATGATGAAATTGAAACTATTTCCACTCACATGAAAAAGTGTTCCAAAACACTACTGATCAGAGAAATGCAAATTAAGACAACTCTGAGATACCACTACACACCTGTCAGATTGGCTAAGATGACAGGAACAAATAATGATGAATGTTGGAGGGGATGTGGGAAAACTGGGACACTGATACATTGTTGGTGGAGTTGTGAAAGAATCCAGCCATTCTGGAGAGCAATTTGGAACTATGCCCAAAAAGTTGTTAAACTGTGCATACCCTTTGACCCAGCATTGCTGTTATTGGGATTATATCCCAAAGAAATACTAAAGAGTGGAAAGGGACCTGTATGTGCCAAAATGTTTGTGGCAGCTCTTTTTGTTGTAGCTAGAAACTGGAAGTTGAATGGATGTCCATCAGTTGGAGAATGGTTGGGTAAATTGTGGTATATGAAGGTTATGGAATATTATTGCTCTGTAAGAAATGACCAGCAGGAGGAATACAGAGAGGCCTGGAGAGACTTAAATCAACTGATGCTGAGTGAAATGAGCAGAACCAGAAGATCACTATACACTTCAACAACAACACTGTATGAGGATGTATTCTGATGGAAGTGGAAATCTTCAACATAAAGAAGATCCAACTCACTTCCAGTTGATCAATGATGGACAGAAATAACTACACGCAGAGAAGGAACACTGGGAAGTGAATGTAAATTGTTAGCACTACTGTCTATC
Organism: Sminthopsis crassicaudata; assembly: GCF_048593235.1. Classification (NCBI taxonomy): domain Eukaryota; kingdom Metazoa; phylum Chordata; class Mammalia; order Dasyuromorphia; family Dasyuridae; genus Sminthopsis; species Sminthopsis crassicaudata. The sequence goes on from NC_133618.1 coordinate 664,724,664, forward strand.
TACCCAGGTTACTTATACCTTCGGAAGCTAATAATTAATGTGCAACAATAAAATGGTATTTACACACATATATTGTATCTAGGTTATATTGTAACACATGTAAAATGTATGGGATTACCTGCCATTGGGGGAAGGGACTGGAGGGAGGGAGGGGATAATTTGGAAAAATGAATAAAAAAAAAAAAAAACACAATCAAGGTATTTCATACCAGGAAGGGATGGGGAACTGAAGCAACTTTATCTTATCGTCTTCCTTCACAGCAAAGACTATGAGTATCCACTTCAAACACAGTACCTAGCCAAAGGCACAGTAGTATTTATTTGGATGCAGCAAGAAGCTAAAAATATCCATGTAAATAAACAAAAAAACCAAGAATGCTTTGCCCCTGGTGGTGCTCAGAAACTCAGGGAAGTTACTGCCCAGGGTCTCTGCCATTCCACTCAAAGATGGAAGAGCTTAGAGGAGAAGAAGAAAGGGGTTTAACACTCAACACCCACAGTGTCATGCTAACCTCAGTCACATCAGGCAAGTGTACTATCCACCTTTTCAACTTCAGTGATCAGGAGCTTCCATGACAGCTGCTCTTAGGATGCTTCCCATGCATGCCATTCAGCAGCAGCAGTGCTGGCTGGTACCATGCTCTCTGTGTGACTTTCTCATCCCTGGCAGTCTCTCTGTCATTGTCTGTCTAATAGTCCCCAAATGTTCTCTCCCAAATGCCAGAAGGTAGACTCTTAAAAATGGGCCTAAACCCAAGGTTCCACAGTCACTGGCTAGCAAGTTCATAAGACGAGAGCTAGAAAGGGTCATTTTAACAATAAGGAAACTGAAACTTCAATGGTAAACTGATCTGTTCATTTGTGTCTGACCCTTCCTGACCCCATTTGGGATTTTCTTGCATAGATATTGGAGCAGTTTACTATTTTCTTCTCCAGCTCATTTTACAAATGAGGAAACTGAGGCAAACAGCTAAGTGACTCGCTCAAGGGTCCCATAGCTAGTAAGTTTCTTAAGTCAGATTTGAACTCATGAAGGTGAGACTTCCTGATTCTAAGCCCAGTGCTCTATCCACTGAGCCAACTAGTTGTACAAGGTCAAAGTGGAGGCCCCAAAATCCATAGCTTCTAACTTGAATCTTCAGAAACCATTTAGTCCAACCCATTTACAGGTGAAGAAATAGAGACCTGGAGAATGGCTTATCCATGGTCCCATAAGTTTAATAAGTAACTGTACTGGGATGTAAACTGAGGCCCCTCTAGAGCTGAATCTAGGGCTTTCCCCCACTTTTCTAAGCTGGTTATATTGATCATTCAATATACTGCCTTATCTCAAGATAAGCTCATGGAGATAATATATCTGAAAAATTATACAGTGGGATTGGTGATTCGCCATCAACCCTTGCTTTTTGAACCATGGCAGATGGTGTCCCAGATGCAAGAAAACATCCTTAAATAATGGTTTCCCACAGTAAAGAAATTTGAGGGTGCTTCAAAAATCATGACTATGACCCTACAGAGTACGTACATAGCTGAAGAAACCATGGCTGCTCTTTTAGGGGAAACTGTAGGTAGGATGGACAACTTTCAGCAACTTTTAGTTCCACATCTGGGGATTGGGGGAGTGAAAGTAAAATGACCCCCCCCCCTCCAAGTTCGGCTTCCATTCCTTCATTCACAAAAGCTCTCAATGTCTGGAGACAGGCCAACACCACACGCAACTCTCTATTCATCACCTCTAAAATTCAGAAAGCCCTAAAAGCTCAGGACTTTTCTGGTTCCTAGCGCGAAACGTGACATATAACAGAGGGTGAGAGATCTCTGTCCTGTAGAGAAAGCCCCATCAGTGCTGAAACTAAGCAGAATTAAGCATGGAAAAAGGTCAATAGTCTCCAAAGTCAACTTGTGGATTAGGTCAATGTCTATAAGTTTCCATCTTACAAGAAAAACTTTGAACACTGATCTTTTGGTTTTTTGGTTTTTTTAATCTGGGGGGGGGGGGGCCGGAATAAACACAAAAGCTAAACCACGTATCCCAATGGCCGGATCTCCATCCAGAATAGCACTATCCAAATGGACCAATCTTGTCATCCCACCAGTCTGCGTCTTAAGCCAGGTTGGCACTGAACGTGATCCTGATCTGAACGCACTAGAGTTTAAATAGATCCAAGCCAGAAATTCTAACCTATTCTTTTTTCCATTTACTGTAGAGCAAAGAAATAAAAGAAAACAAATTTGACTGTATTTTTGGCCAGACCCAACTATATAATATGTCATTTAAAACCCTACAGTTCTTGATTTTGGCATTCTCATTGTATGTTTTAGATTTTTGGTTGTTATTGTATTCAGTAAACTTGACACCCTTGTTCACCAATATTTCACAGACTTACCCATCAGCATTGGACTAAAGTCAGATCTCAATTTCTGAGTATCATTGCCTAATGTTGATGTTACCTATTAATATTTCTCTTGTTTCATGACCTGAAAGCTTCCACATTTTTGTCTTTCCAATGATGGAAAAACTTTGATAATCACCCACAATGCTTTGGGACCAAAAATCCTAGATTTAAAACTGAAAACTCTCAGAGAGGTCATGTCATCTAATTCTTTTATTAAAAAAAAAAAGTAAAGTAAACTGAGGTTGAAAAAGGTGAAATGACCTGTTTTTATATGAAGGAGGAAGAAAAGATAGGCTCTGAAGCCAGATTTTCTAACTCAAAATTACAGAATTGCAGAATTAAAAAGACTTTACCCTAAGATATATTTGAAAATCCAGTTTCTGCTTGAATGCATAGTAGGAGAGGGAATCTTTTACCTGCCCAGACAGCCTGTCTTATCCTTGTACAACTCTTCAAGTCTAAATATGGATCTCCTCAACTTCTTCATCATCTTCACTTATACAAGGGAAGGATACTACCTCTTTGCCTCTAATTACAGGAAAAAGGAATGAGTCTGTGGTGAGTAAAATGTCAATGACTAGAAGTGCGACAGCTACAAAATAACTCAATGTGTGCCAGAAGCTAGGCAGCTGATTTAGTTTGGCCTTCTGGGGCCAAGGAGAACAGTCCTGCAAATACCTGAAGCTGGCTATCAAGTCTCTTCCATGAGTCCTACGACTATGGGTCAGATCTGGGGAGCATTTCACTTCATCCTGCCTAGTCTTAGAATGACTAAGTCACTTTCTATCTCCATGTATCCCACGGGGCTCCTACATCGTCTCCTCCCCCAATTATTATGACCATTCTTGGCAACCACTCCTCATTCAATTGCATCATTATCTCTGTGACTTTAATCTCCAAAACATTCTTGCATGGCTCCCCCTCTACTTTTATGTTATTTTCTCATACTAGAATAATAAACTCTTTGAGCACAGGGATTCTCTTGCTTGCTTACATTGAATCCACAGGATTTAGCAAGGAGCTAGCACATAGTGAAAGCTTAATAAATGCTTTTTCATTCATTCAAGGCTACATATTCCAAAGTCCTTGAATTATTTCATTTCTACTACAACACTCTAATGGTCTCTTCCAACTCTGAGATTTGTTTAGAGCGTATGCATATGTGTAGATCATCTCTACAAAGCCACAAGTGAGGTGAGAGGTGTCATGTCTTGGATGAGGAATATCAGGCAGGACAGTTTGGGCCCCAAAAGACCAATGTTTCTTTTTTTTAATTTTTTCATTTTTTTTTTAATTAATTTTATCATTATAACATTTTTGACAGTACATATGCATGGGTAATTTTTTTACAACATTATCCCTTATACTCCCTTCTGTTCTGAATTTTCCCCTCCTTTCCTCCCTCCCTCCTCACAATGTTTCTTTTGAAAAAGAATGAAAAATTTTTTTTCAGTCTAGAAATTGACAAGAAAAGGACGTCGTGCTCCTTTCTATTTCCTCCTCATTTTACTCCACCAATAAACAATATGATCACATCCATCAGCCCGGTCACTTACTGGGAAAAATCTCAGCATAACAAACTGAAATTACATATCGGATCCTGTGGTTGGACCAAACTTTCATTACAACAAATATTGTTTTTTGGTTTTTTTACAAATGAGCCACAGACTAAACATTCTTTTTAATTTATTGAAACTTATTGTGATAGTCTGTTTCTGTGATAAGATTATAGACCTGGGATATAAATGGAGACCCACCATGCCATATATGAAAGAGAAGAGCCAAGATAGATAGATATATAGGTAGGGAAAGAAAGAAAGAGAGAGAGAGAGAGAGAGAGAGAGAGAGAGAGAGAGAGAGAGAGAGAGAGAGAGAGAGAGAGAGAGAGAGAGAGAGAGACAGAGAGAGAGAGAGAGAGAGAGACAGAGAGAGATTATAGAGAGACAGAGACAGATACAGAGAGAGAGAGAGAAACACACAGAGAGACAGAGAGGAGAGACAGAGACAGAGAGAGAGGAGCGAGACAGAGACAGAGAGAGAGGAGCGAAACAGACAGAGAGAGAAGGAAAAAGATACATTAAAATACAGATAAATAAGGAGATAGAAAGAGAGATCGAGAGATAAATATATAGATAAGGAGAGAGAGAAAGATGGACAGAAAGATAGAGATATATAAAGATAGATAAGAAGACATACAGATAAAGAGGAGAGAGAAAGATAAAAAGATAGATAAGAAAACCGAAATTTAGAAAGAGCAATAGAAAGACAGATAGATAGATAGACAGACAGACATTATATATCAACATTAAGGTGATAATATATGGTTCTGCCAAAAAGAGAAAACTTGACCAGACCAACAATAGGTTTAGTAATTAATCAACTTGAGGCTTCTCCAACTTCTCTACTTTGTAAATAATTATACTAGCAGTATACACATGATGGGATTTTCTGAGAAAATGTTTCCAATTTCTCTACCAGGTGAGGACCAATCCTCTAGTCAACAGCACTCCTACATTTCCACAAGACATAAACACATACCAAACTTAGGCTAAATATAATATATGAGATAAATGTTTTTCTTTTACTTTGACAAAAAACAGCTAATGCAATTTACATGTTCTTAATATGATTTCTTATGTCATTGTAAACAGAGAGAAGAATACAACAAGTTATTAACTAGCAAGATTCCACAGAGGAGATACTTTCCCTTCTATTTCTCTTCTCCCTCACTCCCTCCTCTTCTTTTTCCTTCCTTTTTTCCTCCAATAAATCAAATCTGTTTTTATATTTTATATAACACATGTATTTCCCATACTGAAGAAGAGTAAATATGAATCATTCCAGAAATAATAAGGGAAAAAAGGATCATTGTGTGCTCTTTCCACATCTTTGATTTATAACTTGTAAGGAACCCGGGGTCAAAAGAGAGATCTGGAGCCTCTTGTTAATCTCTTCTGGACCCAAGCAAATCAATTAAAATACCGAGAACTCATTAACAAGATCCTGTGTTCCATTCTCCCACAGAAGAAATAGAAGAAATTCACATTTAACAAGATTTTTTTTACATTCTGGTACCATTCCCCCCCTTTAAATGTTTTATCAAATGATACAACTGCCCTTGGATCCTGAATCCTGAGGCCTAAGACCAAGAACTCAAAATCTATCATAAATGAATTCTTAGGTTTTGTTTGCAACTTCAGAGTTCATCATACTTTCAGACTGTAGCACGTTGACAAAATACAAAAACCATCATTTCTGGAGTCCTTAAAAATTCTGAGCAGATGAAATATAATGGAAATTGCTGTTATATTCTCTCTCATGATAATGACCGATTTGCAGAGATGAGGCTGGCAAAGCATTTCTCAGGGCTCATGACTTTGTAAACTTATCTATCCCAGGCAATGGGTTTTTTATGCACTAGATCACAAAATGTCAAACTCTATGGCTATAGATTTCAAACTCCAATTGCAAAAAGAATTCTCAAGTTCTCTATATTCTCACAGGCCCATGGTCATCTGGTCTCAACTTGCGGACCTCCAAGAAGGGGGTCACTCACTACTTCCTGAGTCAGCCCAGTCTACTTTTGCAAAATGCTAATCCCAAGACTCTTCACCTAGAGTTTGTGAACTTTAAAATGTTTCTGATAGCTATATTTAACTATAGTTGGTTTTCTTTGGAATCTAAGATATTTTATTTTGTTCATTTTTACAAGCACGATTCTGAGAAAGGGCCCATAAGCTAGGTCAAACTGCCAAAGCAGAGCATGATACAAAAAGGTTACGGATTTGGGTTTTAGTTGAAGGAAAATTCTTGACCTGAAGCATAAATCTGCCCTTTTGCAACTTGCACATTGATGATCCTCATTATTCCCTCTGGGATAAAACAGAACAGAGTAAAACGTTCTTTCATAACATAATCCTTTGACTATGTAGATCCAGCTAGCATGGCCCTTCTAGGCTCCAGACTAATGACCCCAATTCCTTCACCCAGTTTTCACATGCCATGACCCTGAAGCCCTTCACCAGCCCAACTGTCCTCCTCTAGGCAACGTCCAGCACCCCAAACTGAAAACAAATGATCCAGATGGAGTCTGACTAAGAGCACATCAGGACTATTACTTCTTTCTTCTGGAAAGCCCAAGATGTCCCCATATTTTCTGCCTGTTATATCATTTTTCTAATATATCCTGTTCTTGTGGTCCACTAATATCCCCAGATCAGTAGCTAGGTAACAAAATAGATAGAGTCCTTGAATTTGAAATGAAGAACTGAGTTCAAATTTTGCCTCTGACATTCTCTTTTGAACAAATCATTTATACTCTGCCTCTATCGGTTTGCTCATTTATAAAATAGGGGTGATAATATCCCCTACCTTCCAGCATTGTTGTCAGTATCAAATAAAAAATGCAAAGTGTTTTGTAATCTTAAAGAGATATATGCACCAGCCCTGAAGTCAGGAGGCCCTGAGTTCAAATCTGATTTCAGACACTTAACATTTCCTAGCTGTGTGAACCTGGGCAAGTCATTTAATCCCAATTGCCTCAGCAAAAAGAGAGAGAAAGAGGGGGGATGGAGAGAGAATGGGAGGGAGAAAGAATGGAGGGAGAGAAGAAGGGGAGAGAGAGAGAGAAAGGGGAGGGAGAGAGAAAGGGTGGAGGAAAGAAAGACAGAGGGAGGGAGAGAGAAAGAGGAAAGGAGAGGGAGGCAGCAAGAGATAAATGCTAGCTATCATTCATTCATATCATATATGTATCACATTCAGTTCATTACATTATCTTTTTCAAGCTGCAAACTAGCCACTAATTCCTAACTGATGATGAGGAAATGAGAATGCTTTAAAATTTGCAAAGTATTGCAATAAAGTGAAAAGAATGCTAGAACAACTTAAAAGAGGCAAATTCCAATCCTAGCGCCAATAATCACTAATTTTATGACATCCCCCCCCTTTTTTCTTTGAGATCCAGAAGCAGCTCAAAAGAGTCCCTTGAATACATATAAGTTAATGTGTGCACATTCTATACAATGGACATTGGATGATGTAGATTATTTCATAGAAAAAGATGGATGTGAGAAGTTTTGTTTACATGTCAACTACAGTGGGATAGGATAAGGACCATGACAGAATGAGTCTTTCTTGCAATTCTTGGCCAACATCCTAAGCTCTCCCATGTTTTTTTTTCCCCTTTGGGAAAAGGGAAGAGAACTCTTTAAAAGAATCTCAGCCCCATTATTAGATGTAAGTCAAGAGGTTCCAGGACAGAAAGAAAGATTCCAAATAAACCACAATGTTCATGTAGCACTTTTAATGATAACAATGAAACTGAAACAAAGTGAGTTCCCATAAAGTCAAGAAGGATTGAATACAATTTGATACTTGACTGTAATGAAACATTGTTATTCTGTAAGAATGACAAAGATGAGTAATTCAGAGAAACATGGGGAAGATTGGTATAAACTGATCTGGAAATAAGTAAGCAAAGTCTGGAAAACAACTTACACAACGAGCGCAACAATGTAAACCAAGGGAACAATAAAGCAAAACTGAGCACCATGTATCATGACCACACTGCGCCCCAGAGAAGAGATGAGAAGAGAAAGGCATCTTCAGCCTTTCTTAGGGAAGCTGGGAACTATGATGGGGAATGTTACATAAAGGGAAGCTAGGTGGCACCATAGCACACAGAGCACCAGGCCTGGAGTCAGGAAGCCTCATTTTCCAGCACTCAAATCCAGACTCAAACACTTCCTGACTGTGTGACTCTGGGCAAGTCACTTTACCCTGTTTGCCTCAATTCCCTCATCTATAAAATGAGCTGGAGAAGGAAATGACAAACCACTCCAGTATCTTTGCCAAGAAAACCCCAAATGGGGTCGCAAAGGGTCAGACATAGCTGAATGATGGAGCAACAAAAAATGTTGCATGTGCTATCAGATATAGCCCGTACATTGGGCAATTCTGCTTAAATGGTTTTGATTCTCCTTCTGTGTTCAAGAGAAGGACTAAGATGGATGACTATAGACCTGGAGGCTCATAAAGAGGAGTGGAAACTCATCCAGAAAGAGCAATAGCAGCAAAACAGAGAAAGGAAGCAAGTCACAAAATCTCGGGAAACATCACCAGGCCATATCCGCCAGAGCTGCTCGATGGGGCAGGTGAGGCCACTTTGTGATGCTCCAACAGTTCCGCTTGGAAGTGAATTCAGACTCAATTGGCACTAGAAATAGTTTCCAAAACTCAACTTAAATCCGTCTCCCTTTGTTTTCTGGCTATCGTGCAAAAGCTACACCAACAATTAAAACAATATTCAAAACAAAAATAGCAAATCTCCTCAAATGAGACACTCTCTGTTGTCTGGCCAGAAATGCACAAAAAGGTATACATGGAAAACATATAGGTGGTGAATACCCAGGAATCAGCAGCGATGAATGAATTCCCTATCAGGAGATAAATTCACCTCACACCATCACATGAAATTTCTAAGAATACATAAAACCAGAGCTCTGGTCCACCATCAGGACCATGTCTGGGGAGACTGGCCAACCTAAGGATGCTTGGCAAAGTCATAATTATCAGGGGTAACTAGGGCTTTATCTTAGGGCACCAATATTCAGGGAACGATGGCCCTCACTAATCAACCACCATCCCAAGGTGCAGCGAGCTGTCGTCTCTAGAAGCTGCCGGATCACTCTCTGGGAAGAGATCTGCTGTGTCTACTCAAATCTCTCAGACAGATTCTTCTTCCTGTAGTGAACCGTTGTCTCCAGGCAGTTGCTGTTAACTCTTGTCCTTAGAAGTGACTTCCCTTCCTGCAGAGAGCCCCGTCAAACCTGATGCAATTCAGAGTCTTCTTCTTGTCTCTGGGAGTCCTCTCTTTTATTCTCCCAGAGAATGGGCGTGGGATAATGCAAGGGCTTCTGGGAAGAACCACCCCAGCCAATGAGCTTGCCCCCTCTATCAAGTCAACCTGAGTTCTCACCTTGTAATTGTCCAGAAAACCTCAGTTCTCACTTAGTAATCCTAACATCTCCCCCTTTCTTTTGATTTAGAACATAGGACAGTCATGACCTTGAAACATAAATCCATCAATATGGGAAGTATTACAGATAATTACATAAATTACATAAGCACATAGTAACATAGTAACGTAACACATGCTAGAAGTATATAACATAATCATAAATTGAAAATTTATAAATGTCCATAAGTCCATTGTCCATTAGTCTCATCTTGTGTGAGGAAGTCCAATGATTCCTGCTGGTTTTTAAAGTTCTTTAACAGTCTTCTTATTATCCATGCTCTTTCAGTGTCAGATGTTTCTTAGATCTTCTCCTTTATTTTGAGGTCTTTCTCTTTTTCTGTCTCTCTCTGGTGGACAAGGCGAATATGACTCGTTGGCACCCATCTGATTCCTTCTCCTGCTGAAGAAATACAAGCAAACCCTCTCCCCCAGGCAGTTAACCTATCTGGTCCCTTCCATTCACCACTTTCTGGATCTCTCCACATCACCTGGCGATTATCTAAGGACAGTGGAGATGCTCTCACTGGACACTGCCCTTCTGGTGGGTTATAAAACCTGTCTGCTGGAGCCAGTGCATCTTTGTCAAAAATTAGAAAATTAATGGTATAGAGAACTAAATTTAGAAGTTCCCTAGGGCTACCTGTGGCTCCCCCTTTCTTTTGTTTTTGGAGGAGTGTCTTAATATCTCTGTTTCTTCTCTCTACTATTGCCTGCCCTTGAGGATTAAAGGGTATGCCCGTGGTATGTAAAATCTTATACTGTGCACAAAAGTGTGTAAAATGTTTGGACGTATATGCAGGTCCATTGTCTGTTTTTATTGCTTGTGGCACACCCATAATTGCAAAAGCTTGTATAAGGAATTCAGTGACCACTCGGGCTGTCTCTTTTGCTGCTGGCATTGCAAATGTGAATCCTGAAAAGGTGTCTACCACGACATGAATAAAAGATAGACGACCAAAAGATTTATAATGGGTCACATCCATTTGCCAGATTTCATTGGGTCTCAAACCACGAGGATTCTTCCCTGGAGGGAGTGTAGGAGCATGGAAAGGAAGACAAGCTGTACAGCTTTTTACTATGCTCCTAGCTTCCTCTCTTGTGATTCCAAATTGTAAACGTAAAGCTCGAGCAGCCTGATGATATTTAGAATGAGATTCTTGTGCTTCCTGAAATAAAGGACTACTGGCTAACATGGTTAGAAGGCTATCTGCCTTTGAATTTCCATCAAAAATGGGACCTGGAAGTCCACTATGTGAGTGGACATGCAAGATATAAATCTTGCCTGGATGTTTTCTCACTTGCTCTTGAAGTTCCTTAAAGAGCTGATAAATATTAGAGGCTGCAAATTTTATTTGGGCTGTGGCAATTCTTTGTACTACACCTACTGAATAGGCTGAATCAGTAATTATATTTACGTCTCCTGGGTAATAATTAAGAGCTAGCATGATAGCAAATAATTCATTCTGTTGAGTGGATTGAAAAGGAGTCCTGATTACTCTCTTTGGCCCCACGTTGGGCGCCAAATGCAGCGAGCTGTCGTCTCTAGAAGCTGCCGGATCACTCTCTGGGAAGAGATCTGCTGTGTCTACTCAAATCTCTCAGACAGATTCTTCTTCCTGTAGTGAACCGTTGTCTCCAGGCAGTTGCTGTTAACTCTTGTCCTTAGAAGTGACTTCCCTTCCTGCAGAGAGCCCCGTCAAACCTGATGCAATTCAGAGTCTTCTTCTTGTCTCTGGGAGTCCTCTCTTTTATTCTCCCAGAGAATGGGCATGGGATAATGCAAGGGCTTCTGGGAAGAACCACCCAGCCAATGAGCTTGCCCCCTCTATCAAGTCAACCTGAGTTCTCACCTTGTAATTGTCCAGAAAACCTCAGTTCTCACTTAGTAATCCTAACACCAAGGAATTGTGGTTTTCTGTTACAACCCCCCTTAACCCTTAACCCCTAACCCAGCATTTCCTTAATACAACACTCCTCCCCTGGCCCACCCAGGTCAAAATCTCTCCCTAAACCCAGCAAGCTTAACGGTCAGACATTGAGGAAGAAATACACAATGATAGCCAGTCATACTGTCCATCACACACGCCACAGATACAACCATAATACTGGCCCTAATCACTGCAGAGGCAGGCCTGGATTCACCCATAAGAATACACGGATTCACCCATAAGAATACACGTATTCCCCATTAATCTCCAAAATGGCAGGTAGAAAGGATAAATACTTCAAAAGTACTACAGATGAGGAGGCTGTCACTGCCTCTAAATGCCCATTTGTGAATCCTGGGCAAGTCCAACCAAGCAAAAGTCACAAGCTCAAGTTTGGGGGCAGAGGGGAGCCTGTTTACCTCTCTTCCACCCTAACTTACTTTGTTTAAACAGGAGGCTCACGGATGCCCCGAGCAACTCCTCCCTGAAAACAAAAACACAGAGAAGCCTGTGATCTGGCCACAGTTGTTTCTCAGATCTGTCAGGAAGAGTCAGCCCTGCACACTCACAGATTCTGGCTGACCGAGGAACGTTAACGAAAAGCAGATGGAGCCCAAAATACAATGGCCGCAACACATACTGTAATTCATCTGGTATTCCAAACAATAAACACAATGTCTGTAGGAGGCCTACCCTCAATCTTGATGGGCTCAGGGCTAAGGACTGAGGGCATTAATGAGGCTTTAGGAAAACCTTTTTCCCATTCAGGGGGTGCACCTCTCCAGAGGCAAAGCTTAATGGAGTTTGTGTATTTTTGGTCTCTTTCTAGCCTTCTACTTCCAAATTGTTTTGGGAGGCAAGACATCTTAGCTGTCCTAGTGAAAACCTGCATAAAGAAAGCCCTTTCCCATCTTCTGATCCCTAAGCGCAGGCCCCAGAGTCCCAGAATGAATTTTCCCAGCTATCCCCTGACAGGTCCCTCAGCTCCTTGGGGATGGACCACCCACCCCAGACAGGGAGGGACATGTACCAAGCAAGGGCTGGCAACTATTGGCAACTTAGGAGAAAAAATGGAGCAAAACTGTTGGAGGTTCTGGCCTTGTCTCAAAGTGGGAACACTCTCTGGAGAACAGCACTGTGTGTGTATGTATGTGTGTGTGTGTGTGTGTGTGTGTGTGTGCACACGCACACACACACACACACACACACACACACACAAACATGAAACATGCCCCCTAATGCTTACAGATCTCCCTCAAGCCTATATTTGTAGCTTTAAGCTTCTCCAGTATTAATTACTAGGCAGTTAATAAATCACTACTGTTTGGCAATTACTAGTAAACCTAAAAAGAAAAAAAAAGCTCCTTCAACCCCTCATGTTTTCTTTCTAATTTCTGCTCAAAACTGTTAGCTCCGCATTTCCCAAGTCAGGCATCTAGAGGATTTTCAGCTGAAATGAACCTTAAAAATCATTCAGTCTAAATGTCCTCCATTTTAAGTGTTATTTTTCTTTTATTTTTACATCATGTTCATCTCTGAGTACATCCCTTCTTCTCTCTTATCCGTCTCTAGCAGGCCATTATCCCTTGTAATAAAAATCAAGTCAACAAGCATTTAATAAGTGCTAGATGCTGGATAGTACACCAATGGCTGGGAAGACTGATACTAACAGAAAGCAAAGCAGTCCCAGTCTCCTGCCCTCATCCAGGTTATATTTTAATGAGGGAAGACAACACATAAAAGGAAGCTGGGATGTGTAGGGGGAGAAGCAATCCAGGGAGGTGGAGAAAGAAAATGAATAAACAAGAGATGAGGGGAAGGGGGACTTAAAAGTGCTTTTGGCTTGTTTGTGGCAGCCCTTTTCATAGTGGCTAGAAGCTGGAAGATGAATGGATGTCCATCAATTGGAGAATGGTTGGGTAAACTATGGTATATGAATGTTATGGAATATTATTGTTCTATAAGAAATGACCAACAGGAGAAATACAGAGAGGCTTGGAGAGACTTACATCAACTGATGCTGAGTGAAATGAGCAGAACCAGAAGATCATTATACACTTCAACAATGATACTGTACGAGGATGTATGCTGATGAAGTGGATTTCTTCAACATAGAGAAGAGCTAATCCAATTCCAATGATTAATGATGGACAGAACCAGCTACATCCAGAAAAGGAGCACTGGGAAATGAATGTAAACTGTTATTTTTACCTTCTGAATCCAATTCTTCCTGTGCAACAAAAAATTCGGTTCTACACACATATATTGTATCTAAATTATACTGTAATATATTTAACATATATAAGACTGCTTGCCATCTGGGGGAGGGGGTTGGGGGAGGAAGGGAAAAAATCTGAATAGAAGTAAGTGCAAGGGATAATGTTGTAAAAAATTACCCATGCATATGTACTGTCAAAAATGTTATAATTATAAAATAAAATAAAAAATTAAAAAAAAAAAGTGCTTTTGGCTCCTGCCTCTTAGATTCAGGCCATTGTCCACCAACTGAGTTCAATTCAACAAGCATCCATTAAGCACTCACTCTTAGGCAGCTAAAGGCATCATATCACAGACCTGAGACAAGAAAACTCCTCTTCCTGAGTTCAAATCTGGTCTCAGACACTTCCTAGTTTTGTGACCCTGGACAAGTCATTTAACTCTGTTCCTCATCTGTAAAATGAACTACGGAAGGAAATGGCAACCTTCCCTCCCCCAGTATATTTGCCAAGAAAACCCCAAATGGGGTCACAAAAAGTCAGAAAAGACAGAAAAATGACAACAATAATCTCCAAGGGACTTTAGTGGGTGCTGAGGAAACAAAATTTAAAAAAGAAATAGTTCCTTCCCCTATGAGCTTATATTATATGACTATAAAAACTGTGTTGTTCATCAAAAGAGCTCTGAATTCTTATCTCCTGACCAGTTGTGGGACCTGGACATAGCTATTAACCTTTCTCGAAGTTTCTACTTCTTTGTGAAAAGGAAAAGGAAAAAGAGAAGAAAAAAGAGGAGGAAGAAGAAAGAAGAGGCTATGCCTTTGCATTCACCCTTGCTCATGTTCTAAGCTTCCTTTCAGACAAAGAATGGGGATCCCTTCCTCCTAGAAACCTCTCTTACCTGCCCCTGAGATGTGGACAGTGGTTCCCTCCTTGATTTTACTTATACCATACTTATCTCTTTACATTCTGTGTCTCAATCATTAAAGCATGCGCTTCTTGAGGACAGGAACTCTTGTTTTGACCCTGTGTCCCTAGACCATCTACAGGGACAGTACAAATCCTGTGCTTAAGAAATGTTCTTGATAGATTCCAGAAAGGACTTGTGGTGTTTGGTCATTTCAGTCATGTCCGACTCTTCACCACCTCTTTGGGGTGTTCTTGGCAAGGATACTGGAGGGCTTCGCCATTTCCTTTTCTAGCTCATTTGACAGATGAGGAAACTGAGGCAAACGGGCTTAAGTGACTTACCCAAGGTCACCTAGCTAGCAACTGTCTGAAGCTGAATTTGAATTCAGATATTACTGATTCTAGGCCTGCCTAAACAAGAACAAGGCTGTTTCTATCATAATTCCTTCTCAGTACTTGGGTTTCTGAATATTTCTCTATGTAGATACTTTATAAGCTCAAACTCAACTCATAAATTAATTTGAGAAAGCTCCATAGCCCCAAGATTATTTGTATCCAAAGAAACACACACACACACACACACACACACACACACACACACACACACACACTTCTGACACTTTTAAAATAAAACCACCCAGAAAACACAACACTATTTGTCTCAGGGACCATCTTTAGGTATTTTAAATGTCCTACAAAGGAAATTTCCCATACGAGTAGACTGTATGATGGACAAAAGCAGTCACATGTGCAGCAAAATAATGTTCCAGGGGTCTTAGGGGTGGGCTTCTCTATTAGGAGGTAAAGCTAATACTTTTCTGCAAGAAGCCTTCCCTCATTCCTCAAGTCATATGTCCTCTCCCCCTCCCCAATTAATTTATATTACCTGTATACACTTTCTCTCCCTCCCTCAATAGAATGTAAGCTCCTTGAGAGCAGGTACAATTAAATTCTCAGGCTTCAACCCCATCCAGGACCTGCCACAGTGCCTGGAACACAGTAGGTAACTCATATTGCTTTCGTGATTAACTGAGTCATATCCACAGATTCTAGTACATTGCCCAGTAAAGAGTAAGTGTTTAATAAATATTTCACTGAGTAATTAATTGGGTTCTAACACCTAAAGTTTTTGGAAAAGAAAAGGTGCTTAATAAATGCTCGGGGATTGATTGCCCAGGCAGAATTCAAAGCTCCTCCTATTTGGTGAGACCTGCTGGACCATGTACTTTGCTAGGACATCCTTGGGTAATCCAGGGGCATCGCCCTACTGTGATGAGGGATCAGGTGATCGAGACTTTTGTGAAGGCCCATTTACATTACCCAGAAGGCTTTGGGAAGGAGAAAACAAAACCTACTCTTTAGATATCTGAACACCCAAAACAGACAAGATGAAGCTGGTATACACACTCCTCTGCCCACCAGTTGCTGTCATTTATGGATCTCAATTTCAGAGATGTTGATGGTTTCTGTAATGTAGGCGTTCTTTAACAGAATCTTTTAGCAGACCTAACTCAGAAAGGTTGTTTCCTGAATTGTTCTAGGCCCTAGTGATAGAAACCTTCACTAGAGCAAGGAAACATTTAACCACCAATGCCCGGAGTCAAGTTCTTTCAATCCCTCTTGGATTAAAAACATCTCCTTGACATCTGAAGTCACGCAATACTTCTGGAATTAAGAATTTCAGCACGTAAATCTTCCATTCCAAAATGAGCTAATGAATGCTGTAGTTCAAGGATTTATTCTTCAGCTTTCTTCTTCCTTCCCTAAAACCCAGGCTTTCTTTTTCTTTAAAAAAAATGTTTGCAGTAGAAAGTTCTGTGCTAGGAAGCATCTTAGATACTCTTTTCAAAATCAATACAACTCAGCTCAATTCAAAATTTATTAAGCTTCTACTAGGAGCCTCCAGCTGTGCTCATGGTAAAGATACACCCACAGAATAAAACAACCCCTGCTTTTATGAAATTAATGCTCAACTGGGCAATCCAACTTGTTTAAGCCTGAAAGAAAAAGGATTCAAAAGGGAGATGAGGATATGTGGAAAGGAGTGTATTCAAGGCAAAGGGAAAAGCTTCTGAGGAGTAGCAAACGAGCAGCAAAATTAGGGAATAGCTATGTGTCTAATTTGACTAGAATGCAGAGTTCATAACAGAAGTTAAATGAAATTAGACTGGATGCCCAGTTTTAATGTGTCCAAATCAAAATAAAAATGTTTCAGGAGGAAGGTATTGGTAAGGTAAAAGGATATGAGAAAATATCAGAAGGGCATTGGGTATCTGCACATAGTAGACACTTAATAAATGAATACATTCCCTAAAACATTTGTTCTTTTAATTAATAACCATTAATATGACTTTTTTTTAAAATAAGTCATAATTATTTATGGAAGAAACTTTTCCTTTTCACAAAGAAATCAATATACAGTTAAGCAAAATGAATCAACTGATTGGATTTGAGAACATATAAAACATTCCACAGCCATAGACCTTCACTGCTACAGCAAATGGAGGGAGGAGGATTTCCTCATCTTTTCTCTGAAGATATATTTTGTCTTTAAAATTCAGTTGCATTCAGTTTTATTTTATTTCTATTGTGGTAGTTGCTGTATGAATCATTTTCTTGGTGCTATTTCATTCTACAATAGCTTATTAAAGTATCCCCAGGTTCTTGTGCCCTAAAGAGATCTTAAAGGAGGGAAAGGGACCCATGTGTGCAAGAATGCTTGTGGCGGCCCTTTTTATAATGGCAAGAAATTGGAAACCGAGTGGATGCCCATCAATTGGAGAATGGCTGAATAAGTTATGGTGTATGAATGTTATAGAATATTATTGTTCTGTAAGAACATGATGATTTCAGAAAGGCCTGGAGAGACTTACAGGAACTGATGCTGAGTGAAGTGAGCAGAATAAGGAAATCAACGTTCACGGCAACAACAAGATTATACAATGATCAAACCTGATGGACGTGGCTCTCTTCAACGATGAGATGATTTAGATCAGTTGCAATGATCTTGTGATGAAGAGCATCATCTGCACCCAGAGAAAGACTGTGGAAACTGAGTGTGGTTCTCAACATAGCATTTTCACTCTTTCTGTTATTTCTTACTTGCATTTTGTTTTGCTTCTTTTTTTTACTGGTTTGATTTGATTTTTCTTGTGCAGCAAGATAACTGTATAAATATGTATACATATATTAACTTTAACATACATTTCTACTATGTTTAACATATATTGGACTACTTGCCATCTAGGGGAGAAGGGGAGGGAAGGACAGAAATTGAAACACAAGGTTTTTCAAGGGTTAATGCTGAAAAATTATTCATGCATATGTTTTGAAAATAAAAAGCTTTTAAAAATAAAAAATAAAAAGATCTTGACAATTTTCTGTTACTAAAAAAAGGAATTCCCATGTTTTCCCAAATTTAGCATATTCACTATTCTATGCATGTACCACAATGAGTCTGGGCAGTCCCATTGGATCTCACTCTGTTTCCAGTTCTTTATTTTGCGTTTCTATGACTCCATCTATATGGGTCTTTTCTTGCCATGACCTTGCAGAAGTCTACAATCTAGATTTGGGGGTCAAGACATATGGACCATTTTAATTCCGTTTCTATTCCAAATCAAAATAAAAATGTTTCAGGAGGAAGATATTGGTAAGGTGAAGGATATGAGAAAATATCAGATGGACATTAGATATCTGCACTTAGTAGATACATAATAAATGAGTACATTCCCTAAAAATATTTGTTCTTCTTAGAAAAAAAAAAAAACTATTCCAAATAGTTTTTCCTCAAATGTTTTTGATATTTTTCCAGACAAAATGCTCTTCATTTCATTAGATTCAGTCCAGTGTTCTGGGTCTGCAAATGACACCCAAAAAACTTATCTGCTGGGGAACAAAATCCTTCAGGAATAAATGGGTTGCTCATTGTTCACATCTCTTTAATACGTCTTATGAAATCTGCGGAGGCTTTTAACTACACAGAAGGTTCTAATGAAAACTGACATAACTCACCAGGGAACAAATTACCTCTCTCCTGTCCAATTGCCAAATAATGGCAATAAGGTGTGTGCCAAAAAGCCATTGATGTCTGTCCTGACTACCAAGAGTTTCTACCAGAAGGCTGTTTGATTCCATATGCAATTATTAAGTCTGCATTGTGCTAGGCACAGGAACTTCTGTACTAGTCCTAACAGAACAGCCTCTGCCTTCCAAGAACTCAGGAACAAGATGAGTTTTCCAAGTGCTAGACTTGATCAATGTCAGCTTTAGCTGTCAGACGTTCATTCCATAGCTATCGGTTTAGTAGAGAGGTAGTGGGTGCAATGGACAGAGGCTGACCTCCCGCTGGGAGCACGAGGCTTCCCGCTGCTCCAGACTAATTACTGAGCCTAAGCAAGCCCTTTTACCTGGCAAAGTTCCAGGCAACTCTCCAAGTTTCAGAATAGTTAATGATCAGCACAGGCAGAGAAATTTTCCACATTGGGGATCGCTACTAGAAAAAGCACAAGTGCAGACTACACAAACAAATGAATATGTGAATGAGAATGAATCAGCATATATGATAATTAATAAGTGAATGATAATCTACTCATGGAATAAATCAGTAAATAAATAGAAGTATCAGGAATTGTAATTAAAACATCTCCCAATGAGCACGATTTTATTCATTTTACTAGTTAGTCATTCTGGTCATGACCCCATTTGGGGTTTTCTTGACAAAGATATTAAAATGGTTTCCATTTCCTTCTCCAGCTTATTTTACAGATAAGGGAACTGACACAGAGTAAAGTGACTTGACCAGAGTCATACAGCTATGAGTATCTGAGGTTAGATTTGAACTCAGTTCTTCCTGACTCTTAGCCTAATACTCTTTCCACTGAGTCATTTATCTGCCTTTATATTTTTTGCATGACGACAAATCATTTGAACTGAACAACGATGATATTAAGAACTAACATGTGTAAACTTCTTTAAGGTTTGCCAAACATTTTACATTTGTTATCTCAGTTGATCATTACAGCCATCTTGGAAAATGGATTTTTAACACCAGGGTGAAAAAAAATTACTTTCAGACCAGGAGGAGAAAGAGCCAGGGAAGAACACTGAGTCCAAACTGCCTCCCCAAGGAGCCCTTGCACAACAGCCCCCAAAGAAATCATTCAGCCTGCAAGTGAAAACCTTCAGGATGAGGGGAACCTATTATGTTTGGGAAGGCAGTTGATCTTCAGTGCAAACTGAGATTTTTTTGAAGCACTATTTGATCAACCATTCAAGAGCCAATTCTTGGAAGACAACTTGTCTTTTTGGCAAAGTGTTTGCTGCCAGCTTCTTAAAATCAGGGAAGAACATAGAAACTACTGCAACATCCATTAAAGAGACTGTAATTGTTACACAAAGATTTGCTAAGAACCCTTTTAAAAACAATTCCTGGACTATGTGAGTCTTACACATTTGTTGAAACAGCAATTACATTTGACCATTACACAGAATTCAGTGATTTCATCAGTTTCAGGGAGAGTTTCTAAAAGTTCACAAGACACAAACTTAGGGATTGATAAAGGTACCAAAAAGTGACTCAGTGATGTCAGGAGAACATGAGCTCCTGGAGGAGAAAGCTTTTGTCTTCATTACCCAATACTTCCTACTGTGTCTTGCATAGAACAACAGCTTGACAAATGTTCATCCAATAAAGGGCTAGATGTCTCACTTTTTAAGGATAAGATGCACAGCGTCTATACTGTACTCAAGAGGTCATATAGAAGAGATGCATGTTTGGAAAGTGAAAACCTGTGCCCTCCAGAAACCAAAAAACCAGAATACACCAAAAACAAACCCCAAATCTCAGAGATACAGTAGCACATCCCACATCCCCTTGACCCCTTCAATACAGGTCCTTCCATCACAAAGTCCTTTCAGTTCAGATCTTTCTCATGTGACCCATGAAAAGCAGGAGGAGACAGTTGACAATGGGGAAGATGGGATATTTCACAGAAAACTGCATAGATGTGCACATTCAGACCAGTTTTGCTGATTGTTTTTTTTCTTTCAAAAGCATTCTTTTTTATATGAGATGGCTCCCTGGAATGGTGGAAAGGGAGAGATAGAGAGGGCGATTTAACCAGTATTAAAAAAAAAAAAAAAAAAAAAAAACCAGAAGATCAATAACAATTTACTTGAAAAAAGAAACATGTTCTAGGGCTAAATTTTTATATACTTTATAATGAAAAGTCAATGGCAAAATTTTTAAAATGTCACAGTCAAAGAAAATAAGTATCTGCACTACTTAATACAGAGAATAAATTCTCTTCCCATGCTGAGGAATTAAGTTCCCTGTACCTCTGGACTTCCCACACTAGAAGCACCTACTGGCCTTTTTTTTTTTGCCCCTTCTTCTGATTGCCCCTTTCTTCTCAGACCGCCATTTTAAGTAAAGAGCACAAGTCAGCCATGTCTTCCTTCTCTGGGTTCTACTCACCCTCTAAACTTTCTTAATTGCTAGTGCCTGTCCCTTTGAGATCCCTTTTTATATCTTCAGTATAGATCTTGTATCTATATACCTGTTTGCCATCTTGTCTCTTAGAACCTAGGCTCCATGAGGACAAGGATTATTTTTTGCCTCTATTTGTATGCCCAATTCTTAGTGCAGTGCCTGGCACATAGTAGGTGTTTCATAAATGCTTGTTAAACAATTGATTTTTCCGAGAATAATAATATTCACAATTTTTTTTCAAAATTCCAATGCTAACTGGGTAATTGTACTCTTCTTTTAATGAGAAACTAGGGAGGAAAAATAATTGAAACCTATTTTTAAAAACTAAAACCCTTTATTACGTCAACTGGAGAAGCAATTTGCTATTGAAATTCTGTGGTTTAGTAAGACTCAGAAACTCCACTGGGAAATCTGGCTTTTGAGTTTTCTTTTGTGTCATGCAAATGGATGCACTTTTACCAGAGAGGGAGATAAAAATGCAAGAAAGATGCACTGGCTCTCACGGATATTAAGATTCCTTCCTCCCATCCCCCAGCAAGAACATCTTGTTTTATAAAACAGAACATTTAATTATCAGTGAAAATGAGAAAAATAACTCTCATTGTCCAAAAAACCATCCAGTGGAAACTCCAGACACAATGATGAGGAAAGCACAGATCTCTCCTCATTAGTCAGTGAAAAGTGACAGCTCCTCTACAGGGAAGCCCCACCCCTGAGCAGCAGACACTCACTGAACCAGGGGCCAGGGCATGATGGTGCAGTAGACGGCGCTAGAAAGCCCAAAGTTCAAACCTGACTCTCATTTACTATTTGTATGACCTTGGACAATTCATAACCCCTTGGAGTCTCTAACTGTTGGGTTTTTCCTTTCTAAAATGAGGAGTCTGGACTAGTTTGCCCTGGAGACGGCTTCCTGCTTTAAATCTTATAAGCCTAAGTTTATGGTACCAGGTTCCTGAAAAAGCTTCATGTTTTCAAGTGATGTCCTAAAATTTCCAAAGAAATCATTCTTGGTTGGAGAGAATGAACATAGAGAATGATCAGGAAGTACAGGGTTAATATTAACCACTGAGAAAGATGGATATTTGAAGGCATAAGGTGTGCCCCTAAGCTTAGGAAAGGATCTATTTTTAAGAACTTGTAGGAAACTGCCCATTGGAGAATGGCAGACCTGGATAAAAAATTGACATTCACTAAAACACACACACTAAGAACTGAGAAGTGTCCTCAGACACTCCTAGCAGAGTGATCCTGGACAAGTCATGTAACTTTTGTCTTCTCCATTCTGAGACTAGAACTCCCTAGGACATATTGGTTGAGGCTGAGATATTTTATGGTATGAGTTGCGTCATTAGGATCCTTCAAGATTCATCTCAAATCCCTTCTTATTTGCAAGACTGTCCTACCTTCCTCCCCCACCCTTTCCTTACCACTGCTAGTGCCTTTCTTCTAAAGTTTAGTGGTTTGTGTATTACTCTTTGTGACCTCATTTGTTACTGGATCAAAGATACTGGAGTAGTTTGCCATTTCCTCTTCCAGCTCATTTTACAGATGAGGAAACTGAGGCAGAGTAAAGTGACTTGCCCAGGGTCACATAGCTAGTAGATGTCTAAGGCTAGATTTTTTAAAATTTAATAATAGTTTTTATTTACCAGATATTTGCATGGGTAATTTTACAACATTGACAATTGCCAAACCTTTTATTCCAATTTTTCCCCTCCTTCTCCCCCCCCCCAGATGGCAGGTCGACCAATACATGTTAAATTTGTTAGAGTATAAATTAAATACAATATATGTATACATGACCAAACAGTTGTTTTGCTGAACAAAAAGAATCAGACTTTGAAATAATGTACAATTAGACTGTGAAGGAAATCCAAAATGCGGCGGACAAAATTAGAGGGATTGGGAATTCTATGTCGTGGTTCATAGTCATCTCCCAGAGTTCTCTCGCTGGGTGTAGCTGGTTCAGTTCATTACTGCTCTATTGGAACTGATTTAGTTCATCTCATTGTTGGAGAGGGACATGTCCATTAGAATTGATTATCATATAGTATCATTGTTGAAGTATATAATGATCTCCTGGTCCTGCTCATTTCACTCAGCATCAGTTCATGTCAGTCTCTCCAGGCCTTTCTGAAATCCTCCTGCTGGTCATTTCTTACAGAACAATAATATTCCATAATATTTATATACCACAACTTATTCAGCCATTCTCCAATTGATGGGCATCCATGTAGTTTCCAGTTTCTGGCCACCACAAAGAGGGCTGTAAGGCTAGATTTTTAACTGAGGAAGACACTTCCTGATTCCAAACCCAGTGCTCTCTCCACTGTACCACCTAGCAGCCTCCTTTTCAGGTTACTATCCATATATCTTGTACGTATATAATTATTTACATGTATCTCTCCTGTTAGAATGTTAAATCTATTAGGAAAGGGACCATGTTTTTTACTTTCTTAGTAAATACTTAACAAATGCTTGTTGATTCGACATTTTGGTGCTTTTGTGGAGAAAAGGGAACTAACTTATTTATTGCTACTGAAATTGCAAAGTTGCAGGCTCTCTGAGTTTGTTTTTGTTTTTTAATTAAGAAATAATTGGTTTTTCTCCTTGTGACTCAATGAATGTTGATGGAGAGACTCTGAACCTGGACTTCCCCATGCTGGGAAAAATTAGAGGTGTTTTATATATTTATCTTAAGAATATATAGTGCTATATAAATATCAAGTATCATTATGATAACGATGATGAAAACCAGTACAGTACTCGGATGTGATCTTGCCAGTTGTCTCATTCAGCCGCCTTATTTTAAAGATAACTTACACCTAAGGAGGCAAAGTGACTTACTCAAAATAGGTAAGGTTATAATCAAACCTGGGATTTGAACCCAGGTTTTTTGACAATGAATCTACTGAAAAATAGAGGCTGCCATTTCAACAATAAATTATCAAATTTTAGCAAGTTCTGTTTGGGTTAACATTGGGAAGGAGGATGGCACTACCAGCCTGGCCCAAGAGCATCTTCTGGGGGCTAAATCATCCTCCAGTGGTCTTGGGAAGGGCAAGTCAATCTCAATCCGGGAGGTGGCAAAGGAACATCTGCCTCACTCTCAACCCCCAGCCAAGAAGACACTGAAATCCCCACACCCAGAATCCCATTGTCAAGAGGATGGAGGAGAGAAAATCACACAGGCTCCAGAGTATTAAAGCCTTCCTACAGAGCTATAAAGTCGAGTTATTGTCTTATATCTTATGAATAGGTTTTTTTTTTTCTTTTTTAAATAAATAAATAAGTTTTTGGCAAACAAAGGGAAAAAAAAAAAAGCTTTCGCTTCCCTTCACTAGGGATCTCAAATTTCCCTTCCAAACCAGGATTCTGACACTGGGACATACCAGTCTGGGGAAGTCAGCCACCTAGCAGTCACCATGGAAACTGAAAGATACACACACACACACACATACACACACACACACACACACACACATGTATGCACACACACAGCACTCAGGAGGGTGAGAAAGAGATAAAGCCATCACTGTATGATTTGATTCAAGTTTTCCTAGCTGCTGTTTTGGGAGTTACAATATACATTTATGTATGTGTATGTATGATAGGTGTGTACATATAAATGCATATATATAATTAGATAGACAGAAATATCAGCTATGCCACATCCTTCCCTTTAAGCATATCTAGGAGCTATAATCTGACTACCAAATCCTTGCCCCAGCAATCAGTCAATAGATCGATGAACATTCTTAAAGTGCCTCCGTTTCAGATGCCACAAAGCAAAAACCAAACAATTCTTGGCCCTGCCAGAAGCTTATATTCCACTGGGAGAATAGCGTGTACATAAATAACTACACACAAAATCAATACAAGGTTAAATGCAGACCGAATTACAGATTTAAAAGGTTTCTGGAAACTATAAAATCAACACTTTCACTGCTAGAAAAGGACAGTCAAAGGAATGACTTGGGACTCCACCAACCATCCTTGTAACTTCCCAGGCCAAATCACCCCTTGTGATCAGTGGATAGAGCACTAGATCTGGGGTACCTGAGTTCAAATCTGACAGTAACTAGCCGTATAAATCTAGGCAGGTCACGTAACTGTTGTCTGTTTCTTCAGCTATAAAATGGGAATAGTATGATAGTACTTATCTCACAGGGCTAAGTGAGATCAAATGAGAGAAAATGCTTAGTAGAGGGTCTGACTGACACATAGCAGGCACTTTATTAATGCTTCTATACTGGTGGATTAAAAATCTTGATCCCCATTTTACTTTGCAGCAAAAACTTGTGTGTGTGTGTGTGTGTGTGTGTGTGTGTGTGTGTGTGTTCTTACCAGCTGACTTTTCAAAGTTAAATTGATAAAGGAAGTAATAATGTTAAGATGTTTGATCACTGACCAGATATCAATATGACAGACTGCCCATCCCTCCTGGACAGTACTAGCCACAAGATGGCTGTTAGAGGAGCCAGCCCAGTATCTGCTTTCTGGGCTGTTCCATCCCCGGGGACAGCTGATATTTCTCTTGAGGTCCTCTTAACCTTGGATCTTTGTAAGGTGAGCAGAGCTTGAGACATACCTCCTCCCATCTTAGACTTATTGCATTGGATTTTAACCCATATAATATAAACCTTAATGTATATTTCCAATGAGGCATAAGATAGCAATAATAATAAGCAATAATGCTCAAACTTTCTAATGACAGAGAAACACAAACTGAGACAATGTTGATCCTAGTGCCAACTAAATTGGCAAAGAGAGGTTTAAAAAAAAAAGTCCAAATGAGCAGTTGGCAGACTTTGGAGAAACAGGCATGCTATTCTACAAACTGGGGATTATTGGTACAGCATTGGTGAAAAGCAAGATGGTGCCTAAAATGAGAGCAACAGGCATCTCTGAGAGGCAATGGTCCTGATATAAGAATTATAATCCAAGGATATTGCATAAAATAAGAGAAAAAAAGATCATCTATTCCCCCCCCCCAAATCCATAGGTTCAAAAAGGGGGAAAAAATGGAAACACCATTTCTCCTATCATTGGAAAATGGAAAAATAATGGAAAGTAAAAATTTTAAATGACAAACATGAAAAATAAAAATAAATGTAGGGAGATATTCATATATGAAAGGATCTGAAAGGGAGTCAAATCAGAAAAAAATATATATATGCACAACGTAAATATATTAGAATAATGAGAATAGCAGGGAGAAAAATGCACCAATGTATCGAAGCTCTCTGATTTTGTTGATGGAGAATTCTGTATACTACAGATTCTTAATCATCTTATAGATAATCCTTGCAATTTAAGTAGACTTGGATCATAGTAAGAGATCTGACATTCTGAGGAGCCTCAGAGACCACTGAATCTAAACTCCCATTTTACAGATGAGGAAACCAAAACTCAGGAAGGTGAAGGCACTTGCCCAACCTAAAGATGTTCACCCAGGTAGAGATTTGAACACTTACTGCCCATAGTTACATGATGACTAATTGTCAGGGGCTGAATTTGAACTCAAATTATAGAATTATAAATCTAGATCACAAAAAGATCTGAATAGTCAACTGGTCCAAGCCCCTCCAATTTACATATTTGGAAACTGAGGTTCAGAAAAACTAATAGTCATGGTAGAGCCAGAATTTGAATCCAAATGCTCTGGGCTCAAGGCCAGCACCCTAGCCACAATACTCTGCTGCCTTTTTGCACAGCAACAAAATCTTAAAAAAAAAAAAAACAAAAAAAAAAACATAATAGCTAATAAGGGGACAAAGAAGCAAAAAGGACATTTTTGCAATTAATTTGTTAATGTATATTTTAAAACTAGAAAAGTACCTTAATTAAGGTAATTACCTTGATTGATTAGTAGATTTAATGACTATTCAATCTAATCCACAAAAAATTACTTTATGAAATAGCATAATAATAATAAAATGCATCTAGAGGAGCAAAAAGAACATCTAATTCTTAAAAAAAAAGTTGGAAGGCGGCCTACCAACACCATATTTCAAATTATACTACAAAACAGTAATCATCAGAATTGTTTGGTACTGGCTATAAAATAAAAATGCTGAGCAGTGGAACATATTAGGCAAAAATATACAGAAACAAATGAATATGATAGTGTGGCATTTAATAAACTAAAAAAAACAAAAACAAAAACAAAACAAATACCAACCATGGGACTCACTATTTGCCAGAAACTGATAGAAAAATTGAAAAGTAATCTAAGAGACTTTAACCTTATACCAAAATCTCAGTAAAATGAGTAAATTGCAAATGAATATATGCCTTTTCTTAGCTGTGTGATCCTGGGCAAGTCATTTAACCCCAAATGCCTCAGTAAAAAAAGAAAAAAAAAAAGATGAATATATATCCTAAATATAAAAGGGCATATCATTAACAAATCAGAAAAGAATGAAAAGTGAGCATCTTTTGGATAAGAATGGATAAGGAGACAGTTTTGACCAAACAAGGGTTAGAAATGATCATAAAAGACAAAATGGAAAATTTTGCTTATATAAAAATGTTTCCATACATGCATAACCAATAAAGTTAGAAGGGAAACAATAAAATGGGTAATTCTTTTGGCAGCCAACTTCTTGGTTAAGATTGATATTAAAAGGAAAGGAAGAAGGGAGGAAGGGAGGAAGGGAGGAAGGGAGGAAGGGAGGAAGGGAGGAAGGGAGGAAGGGAGGAAGGGAGGAAGGGAGGAAGGGAGGAAGGGAGGGAGGGAGGAAGGGAGGAAGGGAGGGAGGGAGGAAGGGAGGGAGGGAGGGAGGGAGGAAGGGAGGAAGGGAGGGAGGAAGGGAGGAAGGGAAGGAGGGAGGGAGGAAGGGAGGGAGGGAGGGAGGAAGGGAGGGAGGGAGGGAGGGAGGAAGGGAGATGGGAAGGGGAAGAGAAGGAGAGAAGAGAAGAAGAGAAGGAAAGGAAAAGGCAGAGAGAAAGAGAGCGGGGGGGAGAGAGGGAGAAGGAGGAAGGGAGAAAGGAGAGAAAAGAGGGGAAAAGGGGGAAAAGGACAGAGGAAGGAAGAGAGGAAAGGCAGGAAGGAAGGAGAGGGAAAAGAAATTAGGGAGGGAGGAAGAGAGATAGGGAAAGAGGAAGAAAGATAGGGAGGAAACAAGGGAAGGAAAAGTGGAAAATGAAGGGAGGGAAGGAAAGAAAAAGAGAGAGAGGGAGGAAGGTTTGGAAGAAAGCTATATGCTATGGTTCATGGGATCATAAAAAGTTGAAGAAAACTCTATGTTCACGTACATATGTATTTGTGTATATTTATACCCAAATATGTATGTATAATTACAAAGACAGAAGATGTGGAAGGGGCAGTAGCCTCAGAGGGAGGTCTCGGTGGGGGGAACAGCGCCACAGCACCAGCTGAGAGAACTCAGCTGCCTGCTGACCACTAAGGTCATCCCACTCTAAGCCAATGGTCTTATAGTAATGTGTTTATATCTACAGAAAGCAGAAGAAATGTATTGATCTCATTAATCTAGCTCATGTAGATCCTTGGAAATGTAGAAATGTTGTTTAAAAGAAAAATAACTTTAGCTCCGAAAGCATTTCAAGAATCTCAAGTTCATGGTCACAGTCAGAACAGCCCACAAACCTCACTGTGACCAAAAACCATCAGAGAGCTCTTCTAGGAGAGGTAGTTATTGTTCCCCTAATAAGAAGAGCCCCAGAAAATTTTCACTGTGAATGGGTATCCATATGAACCCATTATTCAGGCAAGTCTTAGTAAGAGTAAGCTGCTGTTGAAGAATTCAAGGCAGATGCAGCAAATGGATCATCCTGGCTGTGGGTGCAAATCTTCCTCATTCTTCCTTGGCCCCTGACCTCTTGGCCAATGACAGTAGGAGACTTTGCTCAGAGGTGGAGCTAGAGTGCCTATGTCTCCAGTTAAGAGCAATCTCATTTTCTCAATTCCAAGGCTCAGAGGAGGAAAAAAAAAAGTTTCTGCTATTTTCTTTCATATTCGTTCCTGAATCTGGAGATGCACAAATCATTTTGAAGGTCTTTCCATATCCATCTCTGTCTCTCAGAGGGAAGGAAAGAAGGATAACAACAAAAAAGTGATGTTCACTCCATTAATTCCAGGGCACACACTTACCCTGGGGTGAGTGCCTCATCTCAAAGTGCAGATTGCTGCCCAGTCCATGCTTTAGTGTATGATCTTTATAGATAACTAAAGACCAAAAAAAAAATCCACAAACTTTGATCCCTTTTAGATCATATTCATTATCAAATATGCCACATTCTCATTATAATTTACCAAGCTTTGTTAAATACATATATTTTAAAGAGAAAATAATTTAGCAAAATCAATAGCATCTGACAACACAGAGGAGAGAGTCCTGGAACTGGCTGAATGACCTTGGATGAGTCACTAAGCTCTCCCTGTTTTCTTCCTCAGACTGGATTGTTGGGAGGATTAAATGAAAAGATATACAAATCAATTTGTCGATCTCAAGGCCCCATCTGAACTCTAGTGACAGTGATGATGATTATGGTGAGGACAGAACATTCCCACAATCACACACAATGCCCATCTTCAAAGAAAGGTGAAAGGTCACAGCATCTTCTCCTCTCTTTGCCAGGGCTAACGTTGGTCATTAGAGTTACACTATATTCAGTTTTATCTTTATTACTCTTTCCCTTAACACCAGACATATTGTTTTCCTGATTCTGTTTATTCTATGCTTTATCACACAAGTCTTAGAAGATTAAATTCATGTGTTACAATCTATTTCATGGGTGGCCCATTTCTTAACAACTCAAAGTACAGTTGGTGGGGGGGAGGTAATCCAGTGGATAGGATGTCAAATCTGGAGTCATCTTTTTAAGTTCAAACCCAGCCTCAGACACTTACTAGCTGTGTGACCGAGTGTTTGCCCCAATGTCCTTATGTGTAAAATGAGCTGAAGAAGGAAATAGCAAAACAAACTCCAATATCTCTGCCAAGAAAACCCCAAATGGAGTGAGGAAGAGTCAGTCGTGGCTAAAAGGACTGAACAACAATCTCCCGGACACTATTCCAAGTGAGAGGGACAGTCCAAATAAATATTTAATTCAATATAAGAATTTATTAAGGTCCTGCTATGCACAGGGTACCACAGTAGATACCAGGGGTACAAAGGCAAAAACTTTGAGAAGCTTACATTCAAAAGGAAGCATATGTAGAAAAGTCAATAAAAATATATAACATCTCTCAGACACTTAACCCTTCCTAGATGTGTGATCCTGGGCAAGTCACTTAACCCCAATTGTCTCAGAAAAAAAAAATATATATATATACATATATACACATATATGTATATATATATATGTATGTATGTATGTATGTATGTATAAAACATCTAATATCAGCATTTACAAAGCACTTTCAGAATTGCAAAGAACATATATTATCTCATTTGATCTTCATAATAACCCTGTGAGGTAAATTGCACTCTTAACTATCCTCTTGTCACAGATGAGGAAACTGAGTCTGAGAAAGGTTGAAACTGGCCCAGAATCACACAGCTAGTCTTTGAGGTAGAATTCAACCCCAGGTTTCCTGCCTCCAAATCCAAGATACTACATACTACATCATTGTTCCTCTTGTAGATACGATCTAAATGCATTAATGGTGAGACTAACACAATTAGAATACCCATGATCCTTCAGTTATGTTACCATTGACCAAAATATGTCACCCCACATCCCACTTCATCTTTATAAGTCATTCCCAAAGCAATCCCTGCCCATGTTCCTTTTCTCCATAACTGAAGCTGAAAGACCAGTGCCTTCTGGGACAAACCTATTCTTTGTATTTAGAGAAAATAACAAACATTCTGAACCACTTAAGGCAAGCATCTTTCCAAATTACCCACTGAACACTGCATTTTTAAGTGACCAAGTGACCACAGAAAGCCAGTAGGAAAATCCAGTCTTTAAGATGGGAAAGGAGTTAGTCAGTGGCTTGGCTCAGTTTATGTGTTTTTTTTCCATATGGAATTGGCATAAACAGAATAAATTTGGGAGTATAGTTACTTAAACTGTCTCCTGTTTTCACCATTAAAAAAAAAAAAAAAAAAACAAAAAAAAAAAAAAAACAACCTCTGTTCCAGAAGTCAGTCCTATTCCTGCCACTTACTAGTGGTGGGATGCAAATCTCTTTGGGCCTCAGTTTGCTCATCTGGAAAATGGGGATGATGATACTTGTCTACCTAGCTCATATGGATATCACAAGGATAGAAGGAGATAATGTACTGGTGTAAGCACTTAATTTAAAACTCTTCAAAAAATATGCATATTATAAAGAATATCAATTTCGAAAGACTTTAGAGTTTAGTTCAATGAAATGGTTAAAGCCTGCTTGGAGCACCTGGCATTTCTCTCCTTCCAACAGTGATAGATTTAAATCCAAAAAGAGCCATCCATTGTTGGACATAGGCAATGGACAAATCACCTTTGTTTGACCACGTATGCTTAACTATACGAGATTTATTTTTCTTTATTTGTTATCAATTGGGGAAGGTAGGAGGGAGAGAAAAATAAATGCTTACTGATTTTAAAAATTAAATTTCAATTTAAAATAAAAGATGTGTGTATATCCTTATGAATGTTATATAATTATCCCGAAGAATACAACTTTTAAAAGATTGTGTGTAGGCAGGATTCAGATTATCTAACAAACTTTCATTTTAATTCAAGCGAATTAACAAAAAAAACTAATTCTTATTAGATAATGCTGTAGCATCAGTCAGGAAAAATGAGGAGGCGAGCTCTGAACTGAGCACCCTATTTTCTATCTGTTGATACAATGGAAAATGTGTTCTATTTGGTATTGGAAGATTAGGTCCAAATCTCAACTCTACCCCTTATTCTGTGTGGACATGGCCAAGTCACTTAACCTCTTTCAAATAAAGAGGATTGAACTAGATAACCTTTAAGGTTGCTGATAAATCATTTCCTATCTCATGGCCTCAGTTTCTGCCTTCGTGAAAGGAAAGCTTTGTGCTTAGGTATTTTCCACTTCTAAGGCTCCATGTTTCATCTGCCTGAGCTCATTTTCTACCACCTGAGATCACAATCCCTCATGTTTTGATGGATGACCTTCATCGACTGCTATAGCTAGGAAATTGTCAGGGTAGCCAGCTTCCCAAAGACGAGACCCTCCCTCCTCCTCACATCAGGAGGGGCTCCTATGCAAAGCCATTCTAACTTGGAACTAGTGGCCAGTGGGAGTTTTAAACATCTCTACATCAGAATAGCTCTATATTGAAGGCTCATAAACAAGGAATGGAAAAAAAATCACACTACAGAGTCAGGATTCAGATCTTAGAGCCATCTTTTAACATTTAAGTGACATTAGGCTAATTAACCCCTTTGGGTCTGAGTTTTTTCATCTGGAAAATCAAAGGGATGGACGAAATAGGTTCTAAGGTTCTTTCCCATTCTACAGCTATGCTTCCATGAGCCAAAGTATTTTGAGTTAGAGGCTCTAGGATCGAAACCCCAGAGAGATCAGTACGATGGAACAATATACAACAGGACTTTAAATTCTTTTTCAATATTGCAAGTACCTCATTCCATCACTCCTTCCATCGGGAAAAGATCATAACCTCTTCCATATCTTCAGAGTTTGGCTGGTGGCCAAAAAACTAATCAGGCTGCAGCCAAATTCATGAAGAGCCCCCACAGAGCTTCACTTGGCTGGACCTGAGACATCCGATGTCCACCACTGAAGTCAAAGCTAGAGAGAGCCTTCCTTCCCCACTTCCCCTTTATTGGAGATTTTCATTTCTCTGAATCAAGTCCCTCTATGGCATAATAAAGCCTCACAGGAGGGATTTCGTGGAGGCATCTGGATTCCTAATTCCATCCCCTTCACCACATATCCCAGCAACTCCTCCCTAAAAATGAGTTGACAATTTTTTGGAACACAATGTATTTCCCATGGCCTCTTTGCTCACTGAGAATAGCGACGGTTTCACTTTTGTGACTGCTATCTACTTCATAAATGCCAATTCATCAAAGCACAAAATGTGTCTTTAAAAAATCAACATGCTTAGTAGTTCCCACATAAAAGATGGCATTTCAGTATACTGCATCATTTTCTCCTAGTAGGAAGTTATGAGCTTATACAGTTACTGAATTATGTAATTGGGAAGTTATGAAGTTAGTAGAGAATGGGAGCACTGAAGTAACATGGATGTATTCCTGCTCCTTCGACCTATGACACAATCCTCCCAGGAAAACACGCATAAGTTACGAGGTGTTTGCACATGTTGCCTTGCAGAACTGGCAGCGACTCTGCGCTGCTGTTATGCAAGGCCCTCCTCCTCTGTACATGAGACTCAATCACCAAAGGACCATTAGCCTGGATGCCAAAAGCCTTGACGTCACACAGAACCCCAGTGAATGAGAAGCCAGCTGAAGTCCAACTTCTTCCCCAGACTCCTCTGTTGGACTAATGGACAATCCACAATTCCCCTTTAAAATTCAATATTAAATAGACACAATTAAAGATGAAGTTAATTTCTTTCACCTCCTCTAAGTAAGTAATTAAATGCAGAATATTAAGGAGGTGTATTCGTAAGAGTCTCATGGGTCCACAGCTGAAAGAAATCTTAGAGGTCTTTGGGTCCCAACCCTCTCATTTCATCCATTAGGAAAATGAGACCCAGAGAGATTTGCCCAAAGTCACAGTTACTAAGCAACAGACAGATTTGTGGTTTCAACTATGTGTATACTCCCTCTAA
Organism: Sminthopsis crassicaudata; assembly: GCF_048593235.1. Lineage (NCBI taxonomy): Eukaryota > Metazoa > Chordata > Mammalia > Dasyuromorphia > Dasyuridae > Sminthopsis > Sminthopsis crassicaudata. The sequence goes on from NC_133618.1 coordinate 664,758,379, forward strand.
TAACTGAATTCAAAATGGATGGGTATGGCAGAGGACTTGAGTCAGAGAGCCCTGAGTTCAAATTCAGACATTTTTCTTCAGATGCTTACTTCCTGGGTGATTCGGAGCAAATCAGTTTACCTATCTGAATCTCAGTTTCCTCATCTGAAAAATGGTGAACATCCTTCAATGATGAAGGATGTTGCCCATCTCCTGGTGGGTGGGAAAATATGGGAAGAAGTGTCAGTTATCAAAGCCTTCTTGTTGACTAGGCTTCTCTGTGATGCTCACATAGTGAATGGTTCTTTAATAATTGAGTCTCATGGACAGAGAAGAGTCTTCAATAACAGGGACAGAGTAAGACTTGCATTTGTGGCCACAGTCGCCATATGGATTCACTTTGTTTGACTGAAGCTGTTGCTTACAGGTTTGCTTTGGTTTTTCCTTTCATAGTTATGTAATTAGAAGGCTATGGAGGGGACAGGGCAGATTAGAAAACCTGATTAAAAAGAATCACTGACTTATTTTTAATGCACAGAAAAGAACAGAAGGAAGTTCAGAAAGAGCATCAACAAGCAAGACTCTTTTGAAAGAAACATGTGAAATTGATTATACTTTTAAAAACCAAGGGGCAGGAAATAGAGATTTATAGTTTCTGATGCCATCTGCTGGGTATTTGGAAATGCTCTTGTTTAGTGTTTCAGATCAAAATAAAACATATTTATTGCTTCATTTTTATATATGCATATTTTTAATGTCCTTTAAAGTCTAGCTCTAAATTCATGACCCTATGATCCATCCACATCAATCAATCAATCAATAAGCACTGGACTGGATTTTAAAAGATCCCAAAAAATGAATTAGGGAAGTGAAAACCAAGATAAACAACAAAACTGCAGTCATGTTTCACTCTTCATGATCCCTTTGGGGGTTTTCTTGGCAAAGATACTGGAGTACTTTGCCATTTCCTTCTCCAGTACATTTTACAGATGAGGAAACTGAGGTACACAGGGTGAAGTGACTTGCCTAGGGTCACACAACTAGGAAGTTTTAAGTGTCTGAGATTGGATTTGAACTTGAGTCCTCCTGAATTCGAGGCTGGTGCTCTATCCAGTGCACCACCTAGCTGCCCCCACAGCTAATAGGTTTTGAGACTAGATTAGAACTCGTCTTCCTGACTCCAGGCTCTTCTACTGCATCATAAAAAAAAAAGTGCATCCTATCTGCTGCTCTTAGACTTGTTCTGTTTAATCCCAGAGGGCAAGGCCTACTATTTACTAAGAAAAATATGAATAGTTAAATGAGAGAAAGGTTGACAGACAGACAGATAGATGAACAGATACATAGGTAGATGGATAGATACATGAGATGGATGAATGAATGGATGGATGGATGGACAGATAGATAAGATGGATACATAGATAGATGGATAGACAGACACATAGATGCACAGACACATGGATAACAGGTTAACAGATAGACAGAGAGATGATAGATGGATGGAGGGAGGGAGGGATATATAGATGAACAGATATAGAAAGATAGATGAAGAGATGGATGGACAGAAGGGCAGAATTGGAGTGATGTCTGGGTCTTTAATTTCATGACTATAGATAATTTTCAGCATAAAAATCTCCTTCGGGTATACAGATCAGCTATTCAACTACATCTCATAAATAGTTGCCTGGAACAATATTTTTTAATTAATTTTATAATTATAATTTTTGACAGTACATATGCATGAGTAATTTTCTTAACAACATTATCCCTTATATTCATTTTTCCAAATTTTCCCTTCCCTCCCTCTACTCCCTCCCCTAGATGACAGGCAATCCCATACATTTTACATGTGTTACAGAATAACCTAGACACAATATATGTGTGTAAATCCAATTTTCTTGTTGCATGGTAAGACTTGGATTCCGAAGGTATAAGTAATCTGGGTAGAAAGACAATAGTGCTAACAGTTTACATTCAATTTCCAGTTGGAACACTATTTTTTTAAATCAATTTTCCTAATCTGTCCTCTCCCCTCCATAGCCTTCTAATTACATAATTATGAAAGGAAAAAACAAAGCAAACCTATAAGTAACAACTTAGTACTTAACACCAAGTTGAGTGACTTGCCCAAGATCCCACAGGCAGAAGTTAGCAGAGGTAGGCATTGCACCCAGGTCTTTCTGGATCCCAGACCAGTCTTAGAGCAAGCACATCCAACTCCTCTCTACTATGTACGTGTGCATTTTAGAGAGAAAAACAAAGCTCCGTTGGATGCCTCTACTTATTAGAATATGGCTTTGGACAGAAGTTAAGACATAAGTGAGATGGTGTCCAGAAGCAACATGCTGAAAGGGGCACAGAGAGAACCCTCTTCTATTCTGTTGTCACCATCAACACTATAAAGGATGCTTCTTCTGCTACACAAATGTTTGCTCGGGACACCCCCTGATTTTATAAGGAAATCCACTGAGAATTTGGGCTTCTCAGATTGTTTCAGAAAACTGTCACTATTTCAGAAAGCTATTGATATTTCAGGAAAATAAAGGGGGGGAGAGATAGGTACATTTGCTGAATCATTCATTGTCCATTATCTTTATCAAAAAGGCCAAGTTTGGGGGAAACTAGGTGGATAGAGCACCAGCTCTGAAGTCAGGAGGACCCAAGTTCAAATCCGGTCTCCTCCTAGCTATGTGACCCTGGGCAAGTCACTTAACTCCAATTGCCTCAGCAAAAACAAAAAGGCCAAGTTTTTCAAATGTTGCTCTTTTATCAGTTATTCAAGTGATTAGGGGGAGAACTCCACTGAGAATGAAATGTTTCTAGTTCTATTGTCAAGATGTGGTGCAGACTCTCCACAGAGAACAGTTAACAGTCCTGTTATAGGTCATAGAAAAGCTTTCTTGTTTGGTTCAAATCACTCATCCCTGACTTTGTAGGCAGAAAAACAACCCCCCCCAAATGATGGCATGGCTCAGCCCCTTTCCCTGCATGATCCTCCATCAGTGCTAGGGAACAACACAACAGCTGTGAATTGCTAAGGATTCCCAAGCAGCCTAAGAAAGAATCCCCAGCCGTGGAGGCAGCGGAAGCGATGGGGCCTCCTGATTCTCGTCAGCTTAAATCCTTGTTCCTCCTGAAGTCAGTTTGCTCCAAGTCCTCTCTCGCTTCTTACATCCTTCCCTCCCTTGCCTGCTCCTCTCTCTAAGTATATTTTATCTGTTGTTGTTGACAAGTACCTAATGTGCCTGGAAACCATTCCAAGAGCCTGTAGGGACACTTTGACAGATGTCTCAGACCATGTTTTCCCCAGACTTGCTGTGCTCACTAAATCATTCTACCACATTTTACAGGATTATTTTACAGAATATACAGTCAAGATTGCAACAGTTGGTCAGTCGTTGGGGAACGTGAGAAAATCTCTGTACATAAAGTCTTTAACTGGGGAAAGAATAGCAATGTCTTTCTGCCAAATCAACTCAAAATTTATTGAACTAGGTACTGGGGACAGTTACACACACACACACACACACACACACACACATGCTTTGGATCCTCAACAACCTTTCATTCTAAATACAACATGCAAATAGAGAAGTGCAAATATCCAACGTCATTTCAAGTGGGAGAGAAGATACTAATAACTGGAAAGATCAAGAAGGGCAGACTATAAGAAGAGGAAGACAAGAAGTTCTGTGAAGGAGGCTCGAAAGCCTATAAGGAGGATAAGAAGAGATAGTGACTATAGGGCTGGGGGACACATAGTCTGTGCAAAAACATGGAGGTAGAAAAAACAATCACTACCCTTTCCTCTTCAGGGATTTCATCCTACAGTCAGACAGCTACCCCAAGGATATTTCTAAAAGACATGTGGGATATTATATGTATAAAATAAATAGTAAATAAAACAAATAAATAATGAATGAAATGAAATAAAGGGGATGGGTTAGATTGTTTGAAAGATTCTTTCTGGCTCCAGAGTTCCTAATCTTATAGACATTCTATCCTATGGATGTGATGAAAAAACGTTCTGAACATAACATTCTTCTGTAAGTAGGAAGTCAAAAGACCACGGGAGGTAGATAGGAAAGGGAGCTTAGAGTTCCCAGGTGGAATTCTAGACTCAGATAACTTATATCCAAATCCCATTTCCATCACCTTCTGTAAAGGACTAGAACTGAGCAAATGTGTTTGGATAACGGAGCACGTGAGACTAATTGCCAATTGGACAATTCTCTATTAACATGTTTGAAAGATGACCCTCCCCAACTATTTGGTGCTGGCTCCATTGGTGGGACAAAGAAGGGGAAGTGACTTGTGTGGGTGGAGTAGGAGGAGGAAATTGAGGCATTCTCCTGGTGGTGGAGAGAGAGAAAGGAGGTGTGGAGATTGCTAGATCTAATCCCCTGACTGTGACCCCAAAAGACCAAGAATAAAGACTTTTGATTATCCTGACTCCGGCTGATTTCTGGGGAGACAGAGTTCCAGCAACGTTCTATAAGTCACTTACTTTTCCTCATCTGTAAAATAAGAGATTTGGACTTGACCACTTTTGAGGTTCCATCCACCTGCAGCTCTTTGATTCAGGGATCTATAATCTCTTGTCCAGTATTTTCAAAAAGGAAGCTCATTCTTTTTACGTTTTCAAGTGTTTTTCAAATGTTTTCGTTTGGGAAAAAAGGTAGATTCATATTCTTCAACACTTCTATTTTTTGTCACATAGACCCTCAGGCAGATAATCAAATAAAACCTTCATATTATAGTTAATGGGAAAACCATTAGCTTTAGTAAGAATGACAGTAACTCCACTTCGAGACATCTTCCTCACAACCTCCAAGTAAGACTGTGCCCATTGGTCAGAAAAAAAGAAAGAGGGGGAAAAGAGAGAGGTGGAGAGGGAGACAGATACAGAGACAGAAAGAGAGACATGGAGACAGAGATAGAGAGATAAAAAATAGACAGTGACAGAGACAGAGACACACAGAGAAAGAAAGAGAGAACAGAACAAAACCAGCCTGTCCCCAGAAGACTATGAGGGTGTAGAGCAGCCACCTCATGCACTCATTAACTGCATCCTCACCCCATCTAGGGAGCTTCTCTCTTAGAGATTCTTGGCTTGCACTCTACTTATAAATTTCAAGAAGTCCATGGATTTGGATGAGAAAAAAAATGCCATCTCTATTTTCACTAACTTTGGTTTTCTTTGTAATCCTATAAATCTTATTTTATGCATTTAAGAACATGACTCTGAGAAGGGTTTCATGGAATTATCAAAGGCTCTTTGACACTAACATGGTGGAATGCCCTTCTCTGCATCCTGGACCACCAAAACCCCCAAATCACCGTGAAGTAGGAGAGATGTCAGCCTCCAACCCTGAAGTCATGGACAGAGATGGGCCTGATCAGAGAAGCTCTAGCAAAACAAAGTAAAGAGAACACGGATCCAGGTCAAAGGACTGGAGTTCAGATTCTGATTCTGACACTCATAATCTGTGTGACATAAGGCAAAGTCACTCTCCCCGAATTTTCATTCAAGATGGGATCCTTCCAAAGACTAAGATTCCGTTCAGCTCTACATCAATGATGGCATGAAAAGCTTCATAAATGGGCTGTTTCTGAGCCCGCATTCTGTTCTCCTTTTGAGCAGCATCCTGGGTAGCCATCTAGCTCAATGAGGCCACTGAGCACACTCATCCTCAGCTCATGAAGCCTAGTCCTACATGGCAATTAGTATAACAGAAGTAAAACAGTGAGATCCAGTCACTCGGGCTGGATGCTCTCCAACTGCTACATAAGCCTCCTCAGCCAGGACATCCATCCAGTCCCTGGGGAATATCCTTTTCAATGCTGGGCTCCTTCTCCCACTAGTGAGCTCCTCCAAGGGTCTTCATTTTGGGGAGAAGCTCAGACCAGCTAACTCCCATGCCCCTCCTGGCTCTGATTAGGCTCTTCCAGATCTCAACACGATTACGTCCTCTCCCAGCAAAACCAGCTTTTTGAGCTCTGTTCTGTATGCTCTTCCCCTATTAGGATATACGCTCCATGAGGGCAGAAACTAACTTTCTATTTGCTTGAATTGGTATCCCCAGGGTTTCAAACAGGGTTTTATATATACACATATACAGAGAAAAAGAAAGAGAGAAAGAGGGGATTCGAAAGACAGAAAGACAGAGAGAGAAAGAGAGAGACAGAGAGAGACAGAGAGAGAAAGAGAGAGACAGAGAGAGAGACAGAGAGAGAGAGACAGAGAGAGACAGAGACAGAGACAGAGAGAGAGAAAGAGAAAGAAAGAGAGAGAGAGAGAGAGAGAGAGAGAGAGAGAGACAGAGAGAGAGAGAGAGAGAGACAGAGAGAGAGACAGAGAGAGAGAGACAGAGACAGAGACAGAGACAGAGAGAGAGAAAGAGAGAGAGACAGAGAGAGAGAGAGACAGAGAGAGAGAGAGAAAAAACACTTTATAAATTGCCTTGCTTACCTCATTGCCAGAAAAAAGAGTTGTACACTCATTTGATATCTACTACTCTGACTGAAGATTTAAATTGAGCATCAGGGCTTCCAGGGATGGAAGAAGAGGAAGGAATGGAGATAAGGACCGAGACAAAGACAGCTATGTGCAGAAAGGAACCAGAGGGAAAAAATCAGAACTCTGATCAACACAGAGGATGAAGCTTATGAAGAGGGTTCTCCATCACCTGCCACAGGGGTGACAGATTGGGGGTGCAGAAGGAGATGTGTTTTAGACATGAAAAAGATGTGAATTTGCTTTGTCCAACTATGCACATTTGTTCCAAGGGATGTGTCTCCTTTTCTTTTTTTCCCTTAGAGGAAGGATATAGGAAGGAAAGAAAAGAAATGTTTATTAATTTTTTAAAGTAAGTTCTTTTCAATGAAATAATAGAATACCCACAAAATCTTGGCAATTTTGTGTGAGAAAGGACTTCCAGTAAAAAAAAAAAAAAAAAAAAAAAAAAAGATACCTGAGGAGCAGATGCAGTCTCTCACCTTGCAGAAGCCTCAGTTCCTTCAGGTACCCAAGGGGTTCTGGCTAAGTGGACCTTGTTGCCCCCTACAGAGCCTTGTGTGGTCACTTTTACAATTAAAGTTAGGGCCCTCTTATTAGAATCAGAAGGGATCATGAGATCCTAGTTTTAGAGCTTGGGAGGAAGCTCGGAAACCTTCCAGGATAGCCCCATTTTGCTTTGGATCGGCCCAGTGCAAAGACTGCCTCCTCCTGGTCCCAAATCAGTGAAATGGACATGTGAACAGCCTTCACTGGACTGCATAACCCAAACCCTGAGGAGGCTCGGCTTTTATAAGGTCATCAAGTTGATCAATGACTCAGCCCCTCTACCAGGCAGAATTTTACCATAAAGCTCTTAAAATGTCCTGAAACTCTGAAACTTTCACCAACTTGTTACTGGATTTTTCTTCTTATTAAATGAATTGCTATTCTTGCCCCCACGTGTATTCCCCTATTAATATGGCAATAAAAATCTGTAGAAAACTTGTAACGGAGTGGTTTGATGATTTAGGGGGAAAGTAGGAGATATAGAGATGAGGGAGTAAGGAGAAACTACCTTTCTTAGGAAGAAGCCAACAAGAGGGCAAGCCCAATAATTCCTAGAGGCTTCAAAGAGAAAAAGGGGATGACGAGGAAGCAAGCAGTGGACCAAAGGGTGACCCAGGGTGACTGAGCTGCCCCAGCCCCTTTCATATCTTCCAAATGAACTCTTGCTCTGTTCTTCCTCCTCACAAGAGGAACTGGCTGATTGTGAATCAGAGCAGACCGAGATACCAAGATCTTCAGAATTCAGTCAATCCAATCCCTTCACTTGTTTAATTTGCCCAACCAGCGAATACAGTGGAGCCAACTGAAAGCAGGCAGCATTCTGTCCCTCTGATTCACTGCTTCTTCAAGGAAACAATGGCCTCATTTTATAGATGAGTAAACTCAGGCCTAGAAAGTGGGAAGTATCATGGCTCATATTTCATGGAGCCAGGACTTAACCACATGGTCCGCGGGGCTGCTGAGTAATTTAAAATTGAGAAGAATTAACAGTTAACAAAGAGCTTTTTTCTCCACAAACTCACTTGAGAGAAAGACAGACAGACATCTTTATAATATCTTAAAGTTCCACTAAGCCTTATAAAAACACATTATCCTGTTTGAACCCTGAAGCATGGGCAGGATGGGTTTATTGTCCCTATTTTACAAAAAAGGAAACTGAGGCACAGAGAAATTATAATAAGAAGATAAAGTTAAGATGTGGTTTAATATGTGGGATTTGCAAACCGAGTCTTCCTGGTTACGGGCCTGGCACTCTATCCAGCTCACCGCTTCCAGCCTCTTCCTTTATGAATTTCACATCAGCCAAGAGGTAACGCTTTCTTCAGTTGAATATTTCCATTCTTGGCTTCTGATTTGAGCTTCATCACCCCCTATCCCCCAGCAGAACAATGGTCAAATGAATTGTCACGGCCAATATGCCCAGCAAAAATTCTTCTACACCCCCCCCTTTTTCCCCAGTCAAATCCAAAGGGACAATTCCCAAGGCTGTTGCTATCCAAGGGTTTCACTTAGGAAGCATAACTCCAAGCCTTTCCTAACACGCTCTGGGACTGCCACTCAGACCCAAACTGCCCGATTTAATGACAAATCCAGAGAATGGTGCTTCCTGCAAAAAAATCAATGCGCAAAGAAGCCACTAATGACCAGTTAATGTGGTTTGCGGCCATGGATTTAAAACGTGAAATATTCACACGGCTAATTGTGGTTTGCGTTCCCTAATTGTTCAGACTGCTGAGCAGAAGCCGAATTGCTGCAGGTTATCAATGGAAGGTGCAGAGCCAAGCTGGGGAGCTAATTCAGCATCACTGGCCTTCTTTGGGTTTTTGGTGGGTTTCCATGGTTGACAGAATATCTGGAGAAGGAGTCCAATTTTTGACAAGCCACAGAGAGTTGACAACAATCTTCACTAAAATTAACACCAGACCCAAGACTGTAAATGATACCACTTCAACCCAATTCAACTCAACAATAATTTATTTAGTGTCTACAGTCTGGTACATCACAGGCACTTAATAAATGCTTGTGATTGACCGCTATGTATCAGGAGTTTGGAATGCAAAAGACAAAAATAGTGATCATTTCTGGCCTCGAGGAGCTTATTTTCTTCTGTCCAGTCTATGTGAATCCCTTCACTGTCTACTCAACATACTGTGGTATTTTAGAAAGGATAATGAATTTAGAAACTCAGAAAAAAAAATGAATCCAAATTTTACTCATGCTATTGAGAATATGTGTTACCTTGGGTAAATCACTTCCTTTCATGGAATAAAAGAACACTGAATTTAAAACTGGAGATGACCTTGGAGATGAAACCCTCTCCCCCAATTTTATAGATAAGGAAACTGAAGAAGTGATTGTCTGAAACTGGTCCCTCCCAAGTTACCAAAGAGATGATAATTGTCAAATCTCCTGGCCCCTTGTCAATACTCACCCTTCTTAGTCACTTAGCAGCATCTGACACAGCTCACCATCATGTTCTCCTCCACAATCTCCTGGGTTTCCCTCTTTCTCTCTTGGCCACCACAACCTTGTACCCTCCTCATCTCTTCTCTCTTACATCCAAACCCATCTCTTCATTTATAGACCCTGATATCTCTTACCCAGACTACTGCAAGATCCTTCTAACTAGATCCCTGTATCAATATTCTTCCCACTCCAATCAACCCTCCACACAGCTTCCAAAGGATATTCCTCAAGCATTGATCTGAGGTCACCCTCTGCCAAAAAAAAAAAAAAAACCCTCACTATTACCTTTAACATTTTTTTTTGGTGAGGCAACTGGGGTTAAGTGACTTGCCCAGGGTCACGTGGCTAAGAAGTGTTAAGTGTCTGATCCCAGATTTGAACTTAGATCCTCCTGACTTCAGGGCTGATGCTCTATCCACTGCACCACCCTAAGATCTTTTAAAATTAAAAAAAAATTCTTTGACATTTAGATCTCATAAACTGACTTAGAGTCTTAGGCCACTGGGCAGTACTGTCTTAGCATTATGACAAATATTAGAACTGAAGCAGATTTCTGTGGGTATATCCTCCTCACTCCTATACCCATCCCAAGGAGTTTGTAGTGGCCCTAAGACTGATGGGACTTTGCATAAAGATTATCCCTTTCCATCCTAAGATTTGGGGAAGGCTTCTTGAAGAAGATGGGATTATAGTTAGGGCTCAAAGAAAGCCAGGGAAATCAGAACATAGAGATGAAGAGAGAGAGCAATGCTGGAATAAGAGACAAAGAGAAAAAAAATGCTCAGAGCCCAGAGACGGCATGTCTTATTCATGGAACAGCTAGGAGATCAGCGTAGCCGGATCAAAGAGTATGTCAAGGTTAAGATGGAAGAAGACTAGAAAGGTAGGAGGAGGCTGCTTATAAAGGGCTCTGAATGACAACAGAGTACTTTGTATTTGGTCTTACAGGGAACCACTAGAGTTTATTGAATGAAGATAGGGGAGGGGGTTTGATATGGGTAGATTGGTCTTTAGGGGGAAAAAAGTCACTCTGACAGTTAAATGGATGGTAAACTCCAATAGAGAAAGATTGAGGCAAGCTAACCCATGAACAGCCATTGCAATAGTCCAGGCAAGAGGAGATGAGGGTCTATACCAATGTTGGAGCCATTTCAGAGAGAAGGGATCATATCTGTGAGATGTCACAAAGATGAAATAGACAGGCCCTGACACCATAGTGGATATAGAAAGTAAAAAAAGAGGGAAAGAGTCCAGGATGACTTCTGGATTGGGAACCCAAGGAACTGGGAGATGGTGCTGCCCTGGACAGTAGCAAGAAAAGGAGGAAGATGGGAAGCTCTGAAGCAGGGTAGGGGATGGATAATGAGTTCTCTTTTGGACACATTGAGTTTAAAATGTCTACTGCACATCAAGTTCAAAATGCAAGATTGGGGCTCAGCAGAGAGCTTGGGGCAGAAGACAGAGAGCTTGAGAATCACCTACATATCAATGGTAATTAAATCCACAGAAGCTGAACTGTTGGAATATATCAGAACCTAATGTAATTTCCTTAAGGGCAAAGATTCTAACACTCTAGATTTTGCATCACAGTACAATATCAGTGAACAATAAACACTTAGGATCTATTGAGTTCTAGTAGATCACCAGAAAAAAAAAAGGAAAGCAGGAATAAATGTTTTCTAACATCTCTCTTAGCTCTAAATCTACGACATCATGACTGCCAAGAAGTTCAATCTATTTGGGTCAGAGTTTCAGGCCCACCCAGGAGCAGACTGGAATTCAAACTCAAGAAACAATTTCTAATAGGAATTCCCCCTTCAGGGATGCTGTGGGTTAAATCACAGGCTTTGTGAAACCCTTCAGACCAAGTTTCGCTCCATTCCCACCCCACCCTGAACCACTAAGAAAGCTTGATTCCCTCTAGTCCCCCGACTAGGGAGAGCCCTCATTCTTATCCCTAATTTTTTGCTTACAGAAAGATGTGAAAAGGTTAGCCACCAAACTTTGTTAAAGAGATATGTTCCTCTTACATCCAGCAATGGCTTTAGTCCCTGTACTCTCAAACCACCTAAGGGAATAGGAATCGTTTCCCCTAAGGTAGGAAAATAAAAGAAGCAGCCAAAAAGTAGAGGGGGTCAGGAAAGATAGTAAGGGGGATGAGGTAGACGCAGGGTACAGGAGCTAGGGTAATTCAGGCCTTACATTTTCACTTACTGATGGCATCTTACCAAGCATCTTGGAATTCTGGTCATTTTTATTTACTCTGGAGGGAAGAAGATGGGGAGGAGAGGGAAAGAGACAGACACAGAGGGAAGGAGAAAGAGACAGTCACAGAGATAGAGAAAGAGAAAGACAGGGACAAAGACACACACACACACACACACACACACACACACACACACAGAGAATAAGAATATAGGACTAAGCCTCTCCCAAACACAAGAATGTCACATAGTCTATGTGATGGCATACATGCCCCACCTGGGGCAATCCTGATTAAAGAGAACATACTGGGGTTTGAGGTCAATAAGGCTTTAGTTTGACTCTTACCTCATACTTAGTAGTTGGGTGATCATAAACAAGCCATTAAAACACAATGGGTCTCAGTTTCCAAAACTGAGAAATGGACACAATTTTACATACACCTTATAGAGTGGTCAAATATCATGACATGGTGCAAATATTTGGAGTCAAAGAATCTGAGTTCAAATCCTCCTTCATTCACCTATATAAGTATGGGAAAGCTACAACCTCTCAACCTCAGTTTCCTCATCTGAAAAATGAGAGAGTTGAATCAGATGGTCTCTAGGACCCCTTTGAGCTTTAAATCTATGATCCTAATATTATTTTTATTCCTAAAGTTTAATTTTTAATTGAGAGGTCTTCTGTGGGATAAAAAGCAAGTCATTTTCCCATTTCTCCTCTCCATATCCTTATCTATAAGAGGAAGATTGTACCTATAAGATGTGCCATCAGATCATATTTAAGGTCCCTTCTTACTGCAAAATCTTAAGAATCAGAAAAAAATGAAAACATCTTTAATCCTGAACAGGTAAACTTAGGACTTTCCACTCATTATAACACTTTAGAAAAGCCCAGGACTCAGCTGAAATGCACAAAGAAAAGTCTACTCAGCAAATAGTATCAGGAAGACTATATGAGAATCAGTGACCTTGTTAAAGGGGAAGAAATGTTTCCAAGTATTAGAAAAGCAGCTCAGACACCCCATTCTCAGAGATTTTCATTACCTCTTCCTCTTATCTGTTTATTAAAGTTGACTTGGCAGGACTTCACCTTGGCAACTGCAGGGAATCACATTCAAATTCACTATTCTCTTGTAAGTAATAAAATTGCATTTCTTTCCAAATATGATATGATTCAGTTTTGTCTTTTTTCTACAATTTTAAGAAAAAGTATCACCCCATTTTTTCTAAGTTGAAAGATCCTAGTATGCTTTGCTGATGGAAGTGTTACAGTGTCGGAGGGATGTGTAATATGACTTTTTTCTTTTAAAGTGTCATTTGGTGATAAAAATACCAAGAAATATATAAGATATAAGAGACAGAACTAGAAACAAAGTGGATATCCATCCATTGGGAAAGAGCTAAACAAATTATGGTATAGAAATGTAATTGTACAATATTACTCTACTGTAAGCAATGACAAATGTGACCAGAGAAGTCTATAAAGACCTACATGATCTGATACAGAATGAAATAAGTGGAGCCAACAAAACAATAAATACATGAATAGGACAATGTGAACAGCAAGAGCAATAATAAACATAATGACACTAAATAACAAATATAATGACAACAATTTAAGTGAAAGCAACCACAAAACAGATGATTACAATAATGTAATTATAAAAGCAAATACAAAACAGGAAAAACAATGACTACAATGTAAATGGTAAGAACGATCACTTAATAATAGATACAATGATAACAAAGTAAACAAAAGAGCAAAGAGAAAAATATACATACAATGACAACATTGTAAATGATGAAGCAAACAAAATAATGGACACAATGATAACAAAGTGAGAGCAATAACAACAATGTAAATGAAAGAGCAGTTCCAAAGCAACAACAATGTAAGTAAAAAAAAAACAATCACTAAATAACTAAAAGTGAATGTTGCAAAATGACAAAAAACAAACATGATCCCAAACATGAAAAAATATCCAGAGTCCTCCCCCTTTACAGCAGTGGAGGTCCAAAGGCATAGATCACTCAACATAATTACAGACTTTTTCAAGGTTCTGATCAGATTTGTTATTTTCTTTTTTCTTCTTCTTAAAATATATTATTTGTATATAACAGGAGAAATTTTTATAACATACAAAAAAGAAATTAATTAAAATTAATGTTAAAAATAAAGGTATATCAAAAATATTTTAATATATGCATAAGAAAATAAAAAGGAAGAAAATACAAATAGTTTGGTATTGTTACTATTTTTACCATCAATGTATACCCTAAAAAACACAAAATGGAAGTTCATGTTTTCATATGTAATCTATTTTTTTGTTTCTCTTTATACACGGAAATATTCATTTTTGGTAAAAATTGTTAAATTCATAATAAAAAGGAAAGTTTACATAAAAAAAACAATTAGAAGCAAATAAGTTTCCTGCTGGTTAGAGTACTGGACTCAGAGAACCTAACCCTGCTGGGATGCATTTTTTTCCTCATTTACAAAACAAAAATAATAAATGTCTCAGAGATTTTGCTGTAAGGATCAACTAACAATACATATAAAGTAAACATAATAATTATAATAATATACATATATGCTTTTGCAAACATGCTAGATTAATTTTAGATTATTGTTATAATTATTATTATATGCATATTTTATATTTCTTTCAAGAAGATAGGTTTATTTTGTCTCTAAGAAGGAGTCTATTATTACATAGTTCTTTTCTTTGTTTTAAGTTGCCTTTCAATTATTTTCTCTTTTTAAAAGTATTCACTCTCCCAAACTCATGGCCATTTTCCTTGTGTGGAACTCAGAGGAAAGAACCTATAGAACTTCTTGAGGCTCAGGCTAAGTGACTTAACTTGAGTTACACACTATTGGGAATCCCTGCATCTGAGCCCAGGACTATGCCATATTGCTCCCCTGAAGACATACATTAAAATTCTATCTACCATGATAGGTTCTGATAAAACACTTTTTCCCCTGTTTTATCAAAAGTAAATTAAATCAGTTCTGAATTTCAGACATTTGGAAAAGTTCTTCAAATTCTTCAACTCACAGTCAATTAAAAAAAATTCCTTCTTCCTCAAAACTCTAATATTATAAAGTGAGAGGATTCATGTGGAGTCTAGATTTAGACCTAGAGAGAGGCTCAGAGGTCATGAAACCAACATCCCCATGTCACAGATGTAGAAATCAAGGCTCAGAAAGAATCAAGGACTCCTCCCAGATTACTCAAGCAAACCTGTGATTTCTACCCTCAAATCTCAATTCAATACTGCCTATTATTTCTCACTGCCCTCTTGTGTTGGGCAGGATGGTCAACAAGCTGAGCTGGCCAGATTGCTCAGTGGATAGTGCTAGCTTCCTGATTCTGAGGAAGGTTCACTCTACTTAAAGAGCAATTCTGCCTCCCTCCTTATGACACATTCCCCCAAACAAATTTAACGACTCAGTGGAAATTTATAACTGACCTATCAGTAAATATCCTATTGAGGTCAAAGACATATCAGCCTCCTATCTAACTAGGACTTATGAAGCATCTCTTACAGGCAAGTTAATGACCTAAACAGGGAATAAAAGGATTGTTTTCATATCATGATCAACTCCATTAACAAATTAATAGAGAGAAAGTGATATGACCTTTTCTAAGCTGAAAAAAAAAAAAAAGAGCAATCTTTCCCCAGTAAAACCATCCTTCTGGGCCATATTCTTCAGCTTTTCAGATGATTAAGGCTTTTACTTCTCATCCTCCCAGTTACCAGACAATTTACAAGCCCTTCCAGGGAGAAAAACCTCCCATCAGTCCATTTTACCAGAGTAGCACATTCATTGGACTAAAATGAATAAAAGAACGTGGCCAAAGAAAAAAGACTGGACTCAAGAGAGAACTAGGCAGAAATGGCAACTCAATCTGGGAGCCCATAAAAGCCCCTTAACCTCCCCCCTCCCAGGCTTCAGTGTCTCCTTATGTCAAATGGAGATAATAATATCTCGTTTATCCCTCAAGGCAAATCAGGTGATATAGAATGATATAGAAAAAGTATCATGTAATCCTGCTAAAGATATAGGAAAATCAGTGATGAATGATGCTATTAATATAATTATATATAATGTATATATTATATATATATATTATAATTATAATTAATTAATATAATGCTTGCTATTAATATAAAGTAAATGGAGGTGATGCTGCCAGAGCTGGGGAGAAGACATCTATTTACTAGGCTGGTTCACTGCAAATAGGCTCACACACAAAAGTTTATGAAAACTGAGAAAACCAAGAAATACAACTGAGGACGATCCCATAGGTACAACACAGCTCATGACCTGGCTCTGAAGATTACTTATGGATTTTGAGTTTGCATAACATAGAAAAATAAAGAATTGAACTTTAACTATAGTTTAAGAAATGAGCTAAATCCCCCAAAGACAGGTTCTTCCAGTGGTTTCTTGAATATTATTTGGAGAGACAAAGATGGCTTAGGAGTTGAGATTTTTACAAGGGAGGGGGAAAAGAGAGAAAAGTCAGTTTCACTAGCCCCCTAATATTCCCCTGAGCATATTCATTCCTTCTTTTCTGAATGCAAATTCCAGACAAGCAAATTTCATTTCTGGATTGCACCTTTCCTAAAAATACAGGAATTAGACATGAGGGATCCCTGCCAAGAGCTGTCTGAGTCCATAGTGTCAGCTTTAAGGAGTGCAGCTGCACTGTTAAGTAATAAGGCTGGCCCCAGTGAATTTGGGATTGTAAATGCCCCTGGGGCAGACTTTTGTCTCTCTCTATTTTATTTTTTTGGCACACCTCACTCATCATACAGCACCATGTATATTCACAGCACTACCTACATACTAGGAAATAAAGCCACGTCTCTGGGCACAGGGCCAGCGGGGGCCAGTCCGAAGGCGCAAGGCCAGAAGTTAACTTTTTCCATGTGTGCAGGGGACTAACTGCCCTCAAATGCACTGTTGAGCTCCTCTCTCTACTGGGACAAAATCGATCACAAATGAAGCTGAGCTCCTTATGCTGGAGCCGGAGCCCCAACGTCAGCCCTCTGACACTGCTGCCCAACGTCTTAACATACTGAAAACCATATTGTCATGTCATCTGGACAACAAATTCAGTCAATTCCCAGTCTTCAATGCTAATGAGGAAAAGAAGATGAAATTGAGCTGAAAGAATGGAGGATCTGGAATTACTGGGAGGGGATGTGCTCATCACTTATCTATCTATGATTTGGATTGTTTTTCGCTGTCCAGTTGCTTTCAGTTCTATCTAATTCTTTGTGATGTCATTTGGAGTTTTGTTGTGTGTGGTTTTTATTTTTTGCTTTGTTTTGTTTTTGACAAAGATACTAGAGTGGTTTGCTATTTCCTTCTCCAACCTATTTTACAGATGAGGAAAATGAGTTAAACAGGATTAAATGACTTGCCCAGAGTCACACAGGCTAGTAAGAGTCTAAGGCCAGATTTGAATTCAGGTCTTCCAGATGCCAGGTTCAGCTATCCATCATAACATCTGGCTGTCCAGACTTTTTATCACTACCAATACTGAATTGAAGAGATCATGGAATTTAATGGAAAGAGAATTGGATTTGGAGACAGGAAGAAGGGGATCAAACCCCACCCCTAAAAGATGTAGCTGTATGATCTGGGTTGTAAGTGACAACCCGGTGACAACCACTATACAGAGATCAAGAGATGACACTCCAGAAGCCATCAAGTCCAAGACTCTCACTTTACAAAGGAGGCTGTTGAGGCTGCACACCTACAGAATAAATGTCAAAGGCAGGATTTGAACCCAGGGATCTGGCCCTCAAGTCTGCTCTTTCCACTGTTCCACACTAATTCTTTATGGATTATCTATTGAATCACAGAAGGTTTGGAGGCTACTCTGACTAAAGGCATTCCCATACCAAGAGTTTCTTATGTTCCTTTTCAGAGTTAATTCATGGCCTGAGCAAAGAAAGATAGCACAGCATAAGCCCTGTTCTTAGAGTCAATAAGATCTAGGTTCAAAGCTAGCCTCAGATACTTAATAGCTATGTGAGCCAGAGCACCTCATTAAACACCTCTTAGTCAATTTAAGATAAAGAAAATAAAGCCATCTATAGCCATATGAAAAAGTACTCTAAATCACCACTGATTAGAGAAATGCAAATTAAAACCTTCTGAAGTACCACCATATACCTCTCAGATTAGCTAAAATGACAAGAAAAGATAATGATAAATATTGGAGGGATGTGGGAAAACTGGGACACTGATTCATTGTTGGTGGAGTTGTGGACTGATCCAATCATTCTAGAGGGCAATTTGGAACTATGCCCAAAGGGCTGTCAATCTCTACTAGGTCTGTATCATAAAGAGAGCATAAAAAAAAGGGAAAGGATCCACATGTGCAAAAATATTTGTAGCAGCCCTTCTTGCAGTGGCAAAAAAGTATAAAGAGAGAGGATGCCCATCAGTTGAATGACTGAATAAGTTATGATATATGAATATAATGGAATATCATTGTTTTATAAGAAATGATGAGCAGGTTGATTTCAGAAAAGCCTGAAAAGACTTACATGAACTGATGCTGAGTGAAGTGAGCAGAACCAAGAGAACACTGTACAGAGCAACAAGATTATATGATGATTGACTGTGATAGACTTGACTCTTTTCAACATTAAGGTGATTCAGGGCAATTCCAATAGACTTGTGATGGAGAGAGCCATCTGCATTCAGGGCAAGAACTATGGAGATTGAATGTGGATCAAAGCATACTATTTTCATCTTTTTTTGTAACTGTTGCTTGTTTGCTTGGTTTTTTTTTCCTTTTGTTCTGATTTTTCTTGTGCAGCATTATGAATATGAAAATATTTTTAGAATTACATGTTTAATCTACATCAGATTGCTTGCTGTCTTGGGGAGGGAGAAAAATTTGGAACATGAGATTTTGCAAAGAAGGATGTTGAAAACTATTTTTGAAAAATAAAATACTATCAAAAAAATAAAAAGTAAATACATAAACAACTCTGTCTCCTCTACTATAAAATGAGGATAAGAATAATAATAATAATAGAGCACCTTCACCCCAAGATTGTTTTGAGGATAAAATGAGATAATATTTGCAAAGTCTGGGAAATTTTAAAGCACTATATAAGCATTATTATTTTATTATTATTGTTATTACAGCTAACTAGGTGGTATATCAGGAACATTTGCATTCCAGGCCCAGCACTGTAATTCACTAAGTAATTTCTCTATAAAATGAAGTGGATAGGAGTGCTGACAGTGATTCACATTTGGGAAATCCCAAGAAGGGAAGATGGTTGAGAAGCTTCTTAAAGGGCTGACTTGGGATTTTAAATCTATCACAGATAATCCATGAATTGTATGATTCAGAATTGCACGATCAAGAGCCAGCTAGGTTGACTTTTTTACTGATGGCTTTTCTGTTGTTTTTGTTGTAAGAGGGCAGATGTTGGGGTGGTTTCTTTGTTTGTTTGTTTGTTTGTTTTTAACATCTGTCACTTCTTTCACATGGAACCTCCCCCTGTTTACAATGAAAAATCTAAGTAGAACTGATCAACAAAGCAACCACAGTGACAGCAATGCAACATACACCCATGGGTCCCTACCTCCCAAAAGAAGGCTTTTAAAATATACCTCTAAATTCACCAAATCTTTTTGTAGCAAATCATTATTTTTAAGCCTTTCTCATCTCTAACAGGCACCAGGCATTACTTTTTACAAGATCCTATTCCATCCAAGGGCTGAACCCAACATTCAATCAGCAGATTCAATTTAATGCAACTCAACAAATATTTGCTGTCAGCACAGCCATAATAAAGGACTGCCAATTTATAGTTAGCAAATATCATGGACCAGACAAAAGGAGGCAACTATCACAAAACTCATATCAGGTATCCAAAAAAATCTTTAAGCTCTTCAGGCTTAAAACTGAAAACTATTCAGATACCCTATTTAATCAGACTTTTCAGATACCCTATTTAATCAAATTTCCAAGATACAAGCAGAACCAGAAATAAATTAGAGATCTCTAAGGAAATTATACTGATGGGGCACTCAATCGTGGGAGGAATTAAAGAAAAGTAATACCTCAAAGACCTTAGAAGGAAAAGGGGCAACAGCTCTTTTCTTCAAAGAAAAGAGCTAAAAAGAAAGAAAAAATAATAATTTAAAAAAGAGAAAAGAACTAAAAAATAAAAAGGAGCTTTGCTTCACTTGGTAAAACATTGCTAATTTTTTTTCTCCAAATGCCAGGTAAAGCACTAAAATTTTAAAAAATGGAATCAAAATTTATTTTCACAGAATAAACTGTTACCAAAGCCTTCACTTGAAAAAGTTTCCACCCACCTCCATCTCCCCTACCCCCCCCAAAAAAAGACTTTTGGCAATTCAAGATAAAGATAAATATTGAAAAATAAATGAAAGAAAGAAAAAACAGTAGAGATTTCCACTCCACTGTGGGATACTTCATAGGTTCATGAAGACTTAGATTGGGGAAAGTGGGGGTAGAGAGGATAGAAAGGATTTCCAAGTTAAGGGGTCTCTAACCAACACATTCTAAAGTTTCAAAAAATGAGATGAAATGACTTGTCCAAAATCATACAGAGAAAAATAAGGGGCAAAGCTTAGATTTGCATCTGGGTCTCCTAACGCCAAGTCAAGCACTCTTAGCACTATCTCATATAGTATTCAGTACATAAAAACAGATCTCTCTCTCCCCCAGCCCAAAACACCATCTATCACATAGTAGGAGGGGAATACAAGGCAGAAAAATGGATGACCAGGAAGAAAATGCCAGAGTTTCCAATCCCCCTTTGAATGATGGCAAGTGACACACCCAGAAAGGAAAATCAGAGCGCATTAATTCCTTGGATCTACATTCCCATGGGAAGAGAAAGTCAGACCTTTGTACTCTGTGATTCTCAAGCAGAAAACATATGGAGGACACAGAAGAAGTTCTGAGCCATATTATTCTGCAGAAAATGCCTAAAAATTCTCACCCTTGGCAGAGAGATTTAAAACCCTAAGCTACCACATTCTGAGATTCCATGAAAATAGTAGTCTATAAAAATGTAATTGTTGTATGTGGTGAAAAGTTAGGGGGAAAGTATATCATATTCTCTTCAATTACCATAATCTCAAATAAGCAAAGGCCTTCCGGTGTCTGAACTTGCTAGGGAAATAAGTGTTATGCATTAAAGGAAGATATTAGTCCAACTATAAAATTCATCATTTCTGTATCTTTGCTCATCAAACTCAGCAGCCTTTCCCTGAATAAAAAGACATACCTTTCTTGGATTTTGCTCCAATCTTTAGCTTTGATGGCCAAGCAATCTGTGTGTTTGTCTCTTCCATGATCTGTGAAAAGAAAAGAAGTTTTGATTGAATTAAGTGCTAAAAATTAATAATAATAATATCATATCTATAAATCTTTAAGGTTTGCAAAGTCCTTTACAAAGAGAATCTCATTTTATCTTTATAAAAACCACAGAAGGTAGTAAATGCTATTATTATCCCCATTTTGCCGATGAGGAAACTGAGAAAAAAGGAAGCTAAATGACTCGTCCAGAATCATACAGCTAACATCTGAGACCATTTTAACTCATGCCTGCTATTCTATCCACTGTGCCATCTAGATAATTATATTTAAAGATGAGGTGTTTTTTTCCAGTTTAAATTTCTGACTTTATGATGACCCAAAATGAACTGATTTTTTTAAAACAACCTAATAAACCTATCTGGAGAAGAAGAAAGAAAGAAAAAAAAAAAAAAAAAAAAAAAAAACACCAGCAGATTTGTTATTCCAAGACTTTGACACCATTACAAGCATCTGCGGGCCTATCTCTACTCCCACTCAACTCCTCAAGGCGCTGGAGGATTTCAGCCCAGAGACAGCCGCCCTGCAAAATATGTGAACAAATAATGGTCCTGAGGGAATTCCAGAACCTTTGGAGATTCTGGTATTGAATCAACATCTCCTCTACATTTGCCAAAGGATTGCAACATCCTTTAACATAATATGTGTAAAGTCAAATGAGAACTGCTAGCCTATACTAAGAATATTTTTTTCTTCATCTCCAAGGGGGAAAACTGTTCTGGACACATTTGTGTTTCATTAAGATTGAGGCAGAACATCCAACAAGATGTCGGCCATGAATCTGCTCTCTCGGTCATTTTCCTCATGGTACAGACAAGAAGCCAACAGTTTCCTGCTGCAACTTCCTCCCACATGCATGGCCCACGCAGAACCCAGGGTACAACTTAACCAGAAAAGAAGGCAATGTGCAAGCTGATGTTTAAGAAGACTCTATACTAATTCAATTTAATTCCAGAAGTAATACTTAACGGGTAGCTAGGTAGCTCAGTGGATAGAGTGTTGGGCCTAGAGATTTATCTTCTTGAGTTCAAATATGTCTTCAAAGAATTACTAGTTAATGACGCTGAGAAAGTTTATCTCAGTTTACTTAGCTGTAAAATGAGCTGGAGACAGAATGGCAAATCGTTCCAGTATCTTTGCCAAGAAAATCCCAAATGGGATCATGAAGAATTGGAGACAATTGAAGGAGAAAAAAAACTTCAACAATAGAATAAAACTGCCAGCTACTACACTGAATTGTGTACATAAAGAAAGCTGAAAAGAAAAGAAAGAAAGGGAAAGAGGAATAGGAAAGAAAAGAGAAGGAGAGGAAGGAAAAGAGAAGGAAGGAAAAAGGAAAAGGAAGGAAGGAAGGAAAAGGTGAAGAAGATGAAAGGGAAGGGGAAGAGGAAGAGAGGAAAGGGGAGGAAAGGAAAGGAAATGAAAGGGAAAAGGAAAAGGAAAAGGAAAAAAAAAGGAAAGGAGTGAAGAAGAGAAATCCTAACCTTAAGGAACTTATACTCTATTAGAGAGACAAAATTTGCAAACCAATATTTAAACACAAAGAGGAAATCATGTTGAATAAGGAGAAAATTAAAAAAAAACAAAGATTATTTCTCATTCAATCATTTTGAGTTGTTCTGGACTAAAGTATAAAAGGCTAAGCACATTCCTATTTGATAAATAGTCAAAGGATACAAATAGGCAATTTTCAGAGAAAGACTTCAAGCTATTAATGGCCATATGAAAAATGCTCTAATTCACAAATAATCAGAGAAATGTAAATTGAAACAATTCTGAGGTACTACCTCATACCCATTAAATTGCCAAAGTTGGCCATCACCACTCCCCCCCAAAAAAGGAAAAGAAAAATGAAAAATGTATTTATGCATTGTTGGTGGAGTTGTGAACTGTTCCAGCCTTTCTGAAATGGAATTTGGAATTATGTTTCAAAAGCTATTAAACTATACATATCCTTTGACTCAGCAATACTGCTACCAAAATATCAAAGAAGGATAAAGAGACACATATGTGTAAAAAATATTATAGCAGCTCTTTTTGTGGTGGCAAAGAATTGAAAGATGAGGAATCACCCCATCAACTGAGGAAGGGATAAGCAAATTCGTGTATGAATTTGAATGCCATTGTGCTGTTAGAAATGAAGAAAAATGTTTCAGAGAAACCTGGGAAGATTTGTATGAACTAATACAAAAAGAAATGAATAAAACCAGAAGGACAATTCATACAGTGACAACAATATTGAAAAGATAATAGTTTTGAAAGATGTAGGAACCCTGATCAACATGCTGACCAACCACAGTTCCAGAGAACTCATGATGAAACTTTTTGCCCACCTCCTGACTAAGAGGCAAGAGACTTAGTCTCTCTCTCTCTCTCTCTGAATGACCAAGATAGGAATATTATTTTACTCAACTATACATGTAGAGTTGTATAATTTGTAACAAGCTTTGTCTTTCCTGCTTTCTTAATGAAATGGGAAGAGAAGAGACAAGGGAAGAAGGAGAGGGGGGAATTGAAACCTAGAAAAAAGAAAAAAAATTAAAGCTAAGCAAATCAGTGGTATTATGAGGTGGTATAAGATTAATAAGGAGATTTTTTAATTTACTTGAGAACAACCTCTTAATGCACTTTAATCAGTCAATGAACAAGGATTTATCAAACCCATGCTATCTGCCAACCACTGAGCTCATCCATAGGGACACAGAGATAAAAAAATAAAACAGTCCCTGTCCTTGAGGGCTTAATATTCTATCCAGAGAAATCTATAAATGGAGCATCCCCCTTCTGGCTTCCTTTGGGGCATGTTCAGCTGGTGTTCCTATCAAGGACTTATTAGCTTAGACCAGGGTGGCTTCCAAAACCATGTGATGGAAGGGTTCCTCTCCAGAGATCATTTTCTACAGGCCATGATCACTCAGAGGTCCATACTATTTAATGACATTTTCATGATTCTCAACCAAAACTGTGAATAGACTAAAGGGACAGTCGCTGTTCCTTTCAAGACTGCTTTTCCTGTCAACTCTGGAGCATGAGGAGCGTGTCAGAGGGGCCAGTGGGGGAGAACAGCCCTGTTGTTCAATCTTTGAACTAGTCCCAAGACATGGACTGACACAAGTTGGTACCTGGGAGTGGGCTGCCTCCCATTTTATGTTCTTTCCTCTACAGAGGGCATCTTTACTATTCCAGGCATCAAGAGCAGGTAAAATAGCAAAGTAGCAAAAGCCTGAGACAGGACAAAAGGGAGTCATCTTCAGAGAGACCACCAGTGTGAGTAATGGAGGAGGCAGTATGTGCTCAGGACAAGTGAAATATAAAAGGGTTAAAGAAATATAAAAGAATTAATTTTTACCAGTCCTAGCAAAGACCCTGCTGACATATCCCAACAAGATTAGACTATCAGCCTTCCAAATGACTGCCCTAATGGTGATAAGTTAAAGATTCTCTTCCTCCCAACAGAGAATTAGCCAGATTTTCAACAAAATGGGTGAAGGAGAATCTAATTAGAAAGCCAGAAGGGATCTACGGTTTCCTTGGATCCCCAATACAGTGAAAACCCTTTTGAACCACAGTCGACAGCTTCATGAGCTGCTGTAACCAAAAGTATGCTTTCTTGACCACCAGAAAGTGGCCGGCTTTCTTTTTGTTTTGTTTTAATTAGATAGCTTTATTATGCCATTCAATGTCCATTCCAAAGAGCAGAGACATTACCTTATAATAATAGCAATTGTGCTTTTCTTGCTTGAAGAAAGAATGATTCACCTTTCCAAAAAAAATTTAAGTTCAATTACACGGGTGGACATTTAGGAAAAACTGGAGAATTTTCAACATAAAAGATTCCTGCCATCCCCGTTCCTATTCTTCTTCCGCCAATGCCCACCTTGGATTAATCAAGGCAGAGTTTCATGAAACACAAAGCTTTATGCCTACTTGATTTAATGATAGATTTAACTGAATAACATACAAACCACAAAAAGACAAAGAGGAATTATTTTTCTATATCTTTGGTCTATATTCCTGCCAACCAATGGATTCCATCTTTGGCTCAGAGAAATAGGGCTGTACACTGACTTCTTCCATCAAAACTGCTATAAACCCTAAAGAGCCATAACCAGACAGCAGGAGCTTCAGGTCCTAGTAAGATTCAATTCATTGATAAGCATTTATTAAGCACCTATGTTGACCAATGTTAGGAGGAGAAGACCTTAGTGACCATCTAATCCAACCAATCTTATCACTTTACACAGGAGTAAACTGAGGCCCTGAGAGGCCCTTTGTTAAAAGTAGGATCAACCTCTGGCCTTCTCCATCATCTCCCTCAGCCCTTTCCCCTCTCCCCATGTGGTACCACCAATTCACCCTCATATGCCTTTTCAGCTTCTCTCCCCTCAACATTACACTGCAATCTCCTAGAGGATCAGAACCATCTTTTGCCTTTTTTTGTATCCCCAGTGCTGGCACACAGTGGGTGCTTAATAAATACTCATTCATTCACTTTAAAGCCACAATTTTTTATTCTTCCCACTGTGCTACTAAGACTGATATCTAGCAGTCATATAGCTGCTTCAATCTGCTAGTTTCATTCTCCTCTGAGCAGAAGAGGCCTGGCTAACCCAAGCCTGCCTTCAAGGGCTAACTCAAATCCTGCCTCCTCCATGCAGACTTCTAGGATTTCCTCCCAGATTCTGGCTTCTTCATCCCTATAGCATCCCCAACCTGTCCTTCAGAGTCTAATTCTGTCTAATACTATCATCTAGTCATTTTGCATTTCTAAATCATGTCTCCCAAGTATAGAGACAGAGCCTTCCATTACTTTTCTATCCCTCACTGGGCAGATGATTCAAAGATACTACTTCTAGAGCTTGGGCCTGAATGTGCCCGTCCAAGCATGAGTGCCTGAGTGCTGGGTGGGCAAAGTGGCGACAGAATAAAGTCAATCACATCCAACTGCACTTTCCTGCAGGTGATGGTGGGAGACAGAGCGGTAAGTGTACTCACTTTAGAGTCAGGAAATTCTGCCTTGGAATCTATTTATATATAATATCATATATAATCTCAATTGATCTTTACAATCCCTCCCCAGACTGGTGGCAGCAAGGTGATGTTAGTCCCAAATGTGGAAGACTGAGACTAGGGAAATGAAGTAGGTTCACATAGCTAAAACAGGATTCGAACATGGATCTTCCTGTCTCCAATTCCAACATTTTCTCCACCATGTTACACAGTTGCCTCTAAATAGTTGCATGACCTAAGTCATTTAACTACTTAGCCTCAGTTTCTTCATCTATAAAACAAGGGTATTTTCTGAACTATCTAGTTCACAGGATTGTAAGAAAGTGCTTTGTAAAACCTTCAAATGCTCCAAAGATGTAATTTATTGTTATCAATATTCTTAACCACATTAAATAAGTGAAGACTGCTAACAGGATGTTCACAATTAGATTGTTTAATCTAGTTAATAAATGTTAGTCTAAACTTCATAGTCAGCCTCTCATTACCACCTTATTATTTACTCATCCAAATTAATCCCCACACCCTCTCCATCTCAGGTAAATCAAGCCCTAGGCTCTATTTGCATTTCTTTCAGGCTTGGTCTGGCCCCCGGACATATTCTGTCAAAACTAAACTCAGAAAAGACTTGGATCTGAATCCTTTCAAAGATAATTAGGGAATTATATGACTCACTTAACTTTTCTCAGCCTCAATTTCTTCATTTCTCAAAGTGGGAATAACCCAGTTGCACTCAAAATCATAGATCTGTGAGGTCCAATTAATCAACAAGCATTTTTAAAATACTAATCTGGTGGAAGTGGATATCTTCAACTTAGAGAAGAGCTAATCCAATTCCAATTAATCAATGATGTACAGAATTAGCTACACCCAGAAAAGAAACACTGGGAAATGAGTGTAAACTGTGAGCATGTTTTTGTTTTTCTCCCCAGGTTATTTTTACCTTCCGAATCCAATTCTTCCTTTGCAACAACAACAACAAAATTCGGTTCTGCACATATATATTGTACCTAGGATATACTATAACATATTTAATATGTATGGGACTGCCCGCCATCTAGGGGAGGGGTGGAGGGAAGGAGGGGAAAATTCAGAACAGAAGGGAGGACAAGGGATAATGTTGTAAAAAGTTACCTATGCATATATACTGTCAAAAATGTTATAATTATAAAATTAATTTTTAAAATTTAAAAAAATAAATAAAATAAAATACTAATCTGGGAGTAGAAAGACACAAAAAACTATCTTCAAGAAATAAACTAATATAGATTAAGCATTTTTGCAAACAACAAATTCTACATGCATGCAAATTAATTTCTTCATTATCATCACCAGCATCTTATTTAAGGATGCACAGAAGGGGAGACAACCATAGGAGCTTTCATTCATTCTACCAGGGTCACAAAATCAGGACTCACATATTGGAAGTGATAAATCAGACATAAGTTCCAAATTAACTAGGGAGATGAACACCCCAAATAACAATTACTTGTATCTTTATATACAACCTTCTAAAATATTTACAAAGATAAAGACAATAAGTGAATTTAAGAAAAACAATATTTACAAAGATTTTGAAACAAAATTACATCTGATCATTCTAGAAACTCAATGAGGTAGGTAATCCAACCATTATTCTTCCCAATTTCCAGGTAATGAAACCCAGCCACAGAAAAGTTAAGTGATTTGGAACAAAATGAAAAAGAAAGTGAAAAATTAGATTTTTTTTTTAATTCCAGTTCAATATCTTTGAGGCTACACTGGGTCTCTTTCACATAGATAGAAAAAGTAGCCATCTTAACAAGGAGCAAGTTACTTTTGAGTGTATGTTACATAGTTTCCAGGAGGTGATTAGCAGCATCTGCAAACAAGCATCTCTAGTCCTAGTTCTGTCAGGGGTAAAGAGAAGGGGGCTAAAGATTCCATCCATGGGGGCAGCTAGGTGGCGCAGTGGATAGAGCACCAGCCCTGAATTCAGGAGGACCTGAGTTCAAATATGATCTTAGACACTTAACACTTCCTAGCTGTGTGACCCGGGGCAAGTCACTTAACCCCAACTTCAGAAAACAAAAACAAAAACAAAAACAAAAAACAAACAAACAAACAAAAACAAAAACAAAAAACACATTTAAGATTCCATCCATTTTAGGTCCTACAATGGCCTCTGACTGAAAACAAGATGCTACTCTTCTTCAAGTGGATAAAAATCAGGCTGCAAAATCTGATAGGCTCAAATGGCCAGTACTTCCTTGGGGAGACAAAGTTCAATGTTTTTCTGGGCTGTTTCAGTCTTTTACAATTAGTTAGAACCAAAAAATTCCAATGTATGAAAATTACAAAGTCTCAGAAAACAGCAGATATCTGTTCTTTGCCTTAATCCCTCCCTCAAAAAACAAAACAAAACAAAACAAAACAAAACAAAACAAAACAAAACAAAAAAACCTTTAAGGAAGTTTCAGCTATTTGAAAATTTAGGAGCTTGCTCCACTGCATTCTGTCCTGAACCTTTTGACCACTCCAAAACCAAAGTGAATTAATCAATGGAATCATTCTCTGAGTCATTTCACAACTAAAATTTTTAATTAAAAAAAAAAAAAAGACCAGTTTTCTTTCACAACAACAGATGCTAGAGCTTGGACCACCGTCTTTCCACTCTGTCCCTACAATCCCAGAAGAATTCACTACCAAAAGCACTTCTCACTTTCTAACAAGGAAGTTCTTCCTCCTCCATTCCATCTCCCTCCTATATTCCTTTATTCCTGTCTTGAAGCATAACGAGGATGGAGCACCTGGGCTTTGCCCCAAAGTGCCAAAATTCAGAAGGCACTGGCAGCACAAAAACATCTGGGTACAGCCCCTACCTAGAAGACTAATGAGTCAGGATATGAAGCTATCTGACTCTATACTCAATGGCCATGCTCTAGGAGAGTGTTTGATTTCCTGTCCCATCTGGCCACTTAAGTGGCAGCCAACCCAGCATTAGGAAAGGCTCTACCTCATCTTTCTCATCGTCTTAAGACGAGCCACAGCTGTCTATACTGCCTGGGAAAAACAGGCTTCCTGGAATTGTTCCAGAATAATATATAAAGAACCTATTTGTAAGCTTTAATAATTGGGCAGTTCAATCTTTGGTGTCTATTTTATTCAAGATGAAAATAGCTGCAATTAGCATTAGTTAAGTACCTACTATGTGCCAGCCAAAAAACCATTCCAGCACCCAAGAAACTCCTAGTGTAATGGGTTTGGGGGAAGGAAATGAGGCAACAACAAACCACTGATGAGGTAAATGGGGAAAGCCTCAGAATTCAAGGGGATTGGAGAAGGTTTAATAATACCAAACTGTCACCAATCCTCCCCAGATTTGGAGAGCGACATTTCACACACCAGAAGCACCCTAGTTGTGTGTGAAATGTCACTTTGTGGAGGGCAAGCCCACTGCCTCCCAAGGCAGTTCCTTCTGTTTTAGGAGATCTCTGAGTGTTAGGAAGCTTCTCCTGACCTCAAACTGAAATTTACCTCTGGAGAGATAATTCCTACCCAGCACTCCTCCTTCTCACCTCTGCGACAAAGCAGAATAAATCAGATTCCTTGAAATACATAAAAATGCCTTCACTCCCCCCAGTCTTTCCTTCTCTAGGTTAAACATCCTAGTCCCTTCAAGAGATCTCTGATAGGACGTGGAGGCCCTTCACAAGCTATCAGCTAACTGGGCTGGGTGAACAACTTTCAAGCTGTTAATGTTTTACAAAATCCCAAATCAATTTCCCAGCTTGTGCTCCTTCTAATAGCCGGTACTGTTATTGTAATCAGCAAAGAAGCCTAATGAATAAGGAGCTGGAGGCTTTCCCATGGTTTGGGTTTCTGTTTTTCAAAAATCTTTCCACCAGCTCCGAATCTTGAACGGAGAGGAAATAATACCATCAGATAGCGAAAAAGGTTTTCAACATGTGCTTTGGCATCGGGTCACTGAAATAAACTCATATTAGAAAAATAAATAACAGGAGCTAAATATCCCTCTCCCCACCCCTCCAAAACCCCCAGAGCCAAACTCTATTTCCATATGAAGGTTCCTACAAGTAGTAGCTTTCTCCAGGATTGAACGAGGTCTCCATTTCTAGTCTTTGATGCCCAGATCATGATGGAATGTCTCCACGCCCCCACACTTTCCAGACAAGCATGCCATGTGGAAAGCAAAACCTTTGGCTGGGGTGCACCAGCCTACATACTTTGCAGGTTTGCAGCAATTACTGGAGAATAGGTTGCAGCTGACCACAACTGCAACCCCTGAGACTCCAGTTCCCAGCAAATTCTTCCTTCCAGATGTGGAGGAAGCAATCCACAGGTGAGGTTCTGAGCTCCCCAAGCCCACTCATGCTGACTCTGCTTTTAAGGGGAGAAATATTTGCACTTGGAGCAAAAAAAGGAGGTCCGCCGTTCCAACTTGACATTGTATACTCTTCCCTTCACTACTGAAATTTCATTCATTCAAAATGGCCCCCAGCTGGCAGCCAAAAGAGCTGGGATCAATCACATCTGGAAACTATTTGTCAAAGGGCCTGGCGAGCTAAAACTTTGTTTACTGTCCTAGGGATGTTAGACATGGAAAGCCTGTGGACCAACTTGGGAAATCTATCCTTGTGGAAAGGATCTTCTAGGGAAGGAGTTTCCTGGTTGGAGGTTGGGGTTGGAGCTTAGAATTTCAAGAAGCCTTCTCTCCTTTCCCCATCCCCTGGGGCTCTGCCTCCAGTCACTAGAATTGTCATTTGCTTGCAGACATACAGGTAATAAGCATCAGA
Source organism: Sminthopsis crassicaudata (assembly GCF_048593235.1). Lineage (NCBI taxonomy): Eukaryota > Metazoa > Chordata > Mammalia > Dasyuromorphia > Dasyuridae > Sminthopsis > Sminthopsis crassicaudata. The sequence goes on from NC_133618.1 coordinate 664,789,295, forward strand.
AGCAGATTTTGATTTCACAGCTTATGACTACAGATCCACAGTTCTCCCTATGACATCATGCTGCTTGCCCATTGAGGTATAGTATGGGTCTTAATATTGTTGTTCATTCCGCTACTGTATTTTTTGTTGGGCTCGTTTTATATTCTCAAACCTTGATTACTAACTCTATTCTACTTTTGCTCCTAATTTTTCTTACAATACACAGTGCTTTTTCTCAATTCTGCCTCTGCTCCCCCCCCAAAAAAAAAAAACAAAAACAAAAACAACAACAACAAAAAAAAAAAAAAACAGTGTAGGATCATAAAAAAAAGCATGAAGAATCAGTAGCTAACATATTAGATTCAAAATGATTATGGCAGATAAGAATCCTGAGTTGAATCTAAGAGAATGAAATTCAGTGGCATAAATGTAAAGTCTTACACATAGGTTCAAAAAATCAACATCATAAGAATAAATAAGTGTGGAAGTCCATAGTTAGGCAATCAGTTCATCTGAAAAAAAGGAAGCATTTTAGTGGGGCTACATGATCAATAAGTCAAGAGTGTACAATGGAGAGTGAAAAAGCTAAGGCAAACTGAAGCTTCAACAACTCTCAAGTTGAGCCCAAACCCAATTAAAATGCAATTGGAAAAATCTTTAACAACAACAAAACACAAATAAATGTTTCAAAAATGGAGGCCACAAACTATTCTCAAGCCTCTCAGCTATGGCAGCAGACAATGGTGGAAAGAGTCAATTAGGCTAATAGGACATTCAGGGCTAGGTACTCCCTTTGCCACTCACTCCCTTTCCCTTCGTAACTCTGAACAAATCATTTAAACTTTCAATTTCTTCACTTGTAACAATAAGGGCTGGTATCACACCAGTTCTCCATAATTCTACAAACATTTAATAAAGCACTCAGATCTGTTAAGCACTTGATACCAGCTATCTCATTTAATATTCATAGGCTTGTGAGGTAGATATGATTATTACCCCCTTTTTACAGATGAGGAAACTGAGACTGGGAGAAAAGTGACTTGCTCAGGATCACATAGCAAGCTAAGGCAGGACTGTGGTTCGGGTCTTCCTGCCTATCAGTCCCATTCTCTATCTACTGGGACACAAAGCCTCCTATTATACTAATAATCTAGTCATTAAGCAAGTGTCTTCGATTTTCCACTAGGGAACACTTTGCTAACCTAGTTTGTGTTACTAGTCATACTCAGACTTGTTTCCTGTGTTAACATAAGACATCTCTATGTCTCTTAAAAGACGCCACAATTAGAACTGGAGTCAGAAAGCCTGAATCCAAATCCCAGCTGGGTCTCTTGCTCATCCCATGGATGACCTTGACACATCCCCACTCTCCCAGTCCCTGACACCAGTGAAACCACAACTCCTGATTCTCAAATAAACAAGCTAAGTTCCTGGAAATCTAACCTACTGAGCAAAGTCAAGATGATCCCCCTGAGGCTGTTAGAATCATAGCTGGATTGTTCCATACCTGGAAGCTTCTGATCTAGCCTGTCTCACCCCCAAACCACAGACACCTCATTGAGGGCTTTGTTCTACATCTCTAAAACATGGGCATGTACCATAGGCATTTGTCTGTTCCTTAACCCCACCCCAGGCAGACCTCATCTGAAATCTGGTCTTTTTCCTTGCCCTTAGGCAATTAGGTGGAGCAGTAGATACAGCATCAGGCCTGGAGTCAGAAAGACATCTTAGTTCAATTCTGGCCTCTGACACTTACTATAGCTAGTGATTCTGATCTCAGTTGACTCACTTATAAAATAAACTGGAGAAGGAAATGGTAAACCACTCCATGATCTCAGCCAAGACCCCAAATAGAGTCACGTACAATCAGACAGGACTGCAATGACTAAAGAAGGAGTACTATAAGCAACCCAGAACTCTATACCCAGAAGATCTCTGACAAACCTGATCAAAGTTTATTCCTTAAAAACAACATGTTCTGAAGATTTTTTTTTAAAAAGAAATTAGCCTTCATGGCCTAGCTGTACCAGGTCTAAACTTATGTTATAAAACAGCGGTTACCAAAACCATTTGGTATTGGCTAAGAAATAGACTAGTTGATCAGCGAAATAGGTTAGGTTCAAAGGACAAAACAGTCAATAACTTTGGGTTTGTCAAAGACTAGATTATTAAAGACCCCAGCTTTTGGGATAAGAACTCACTGTTTGACAAAAATTGCTGGGAAAATTGGAAATTAGTATGGCAGAATCTAGGCATTGACCGACACATAACACCATACACCAAGATAAGGTCAAAATTGGTTCATGACCTAGGCATAAAGAATGAGATTATAAATAAATTAGAAGAACATAGGATAGTTTACCTCTCAGACCTGTGGAAGAGGAAGGAATTTATGATCAAAGAAGAACTAGAGGTCATTATTGATCACAAAATAGAAAATTTTGATTATATCAAATTGAAAAGGTTTTGTACAAACAAAACTAATGCAGACAAGATTAGAAGGGAATCAATAAACTGGGAAAACATTTTTACAGTCAAAGATTCTGATAAAGGCCTCATTTCTTAAATATATAGAGAATTGACTCTAATTCATAAGAAATCAACAGAAGGTTTTGCAACTGTCAATGCTAAAAAAAATTACCCATGTATATATCTTGTAAATAAAAAATAAATAAATATAAATTAGCCTTCAAAGCAGTTAGGCAGCTCAGTGGATAGAGTACCAGCTTGAAATCAGGAGGACCTAAGTTCAAATCTGGTCTCAGACACTTAACATGGCCTAGCTGTGTGACCCTGGGCAAGTCACTGAACCCCACTTGCCTCAGGGGAAAAAAAAAAGAAGTTAACCTTTATTTTTTGAAAATGTCACTTGAAAGCTTTCTCTTCCCTCTCTCTCTCCCCACCTCACCTAGACTGGAGATTGGGTCTCCCTACTTCACGTAAGCTGAAAGTACAATAGATATTCACAGACCTGAACCCACACCTGATTAGTATGAAAGTTCTGATCTGCTCCATTTATATGACCTTAGACTGCTTACCATATTGGTACTGAATTTAGTAACAATATCAGAATGACTTTAACCCAAAGACTACTCATACACCCAAACTTGAGTGACCCACCAGCCCTAACTGTCCTCAAAGCAGAAATCACAGCTCGGGCTTTTTACCAGTGATACTTGGAATGCTACATGAACACCACCCTGATCACCACCAGCACCAGTAAGTCTCACTCTGGAAATTACTCTGTATCAACTTAAATGTGCTTTGTTTATAAGTGCACATTCTGCATCCCCTCAATTAGAATGTAAGCTTCTTGAAGACAGGGAGTTTTTGTTTCTATTTGTTTTTAGTCAATGTATCCTTGGAACACAGCATATTCCTTGAACAAAACAAGTACTTGATTAATATTTGCTGAACTGACTTAAATCGAAACCAACTCATGGACCACAAGATCCTAGATTTAGAGCAAGAAGAGACTTTAGAAGCCATCTAGTCAAGCATTCTACAGGTGAAAGGAGAGATCTGTGCCAGCCATGCTGTATTTACCACCCAGCTAGGCTTCCGACTCTCCAATGTGCCCCCTTCACCATGTAACCTGGTTCTTCTAACTCTGGAAAATCTCTCCCAAACTAATCCATATCTCCCACTGGTGAGTTATCTCCATTTTCATTCCCCTACTGACTGGGTTTGAGATGGAACTCTCTAAAATCTTCTACCATGTCCTGCCATGGAAAGCCTCCTTCCTAGCCTGATCTTTCAGCCCACTTTTATGTTATCTTCTCCATTAGAAATGTAACCTTTCTTGTGAATAATTCCCAACTATCCTGGAGAGCAATTTGGAACCCAAAGGTCTGTAAACCTGTGCAAACCCTTTGATCCAGCAATATCACCACTAGGTCTATATCCCAAAGAAATCATAGAAAGGGAGAAGAACCTATATGTGCAAAACTATTTATAGCAGCCCTTTTTGCAGTGGCAAAATATCAGAAACGGAGGGGATGCCCATCAATTGAGGAATGCCTAAATAGCTTGTTCCATAAGAAATGAGAAGCAGGCTGATTTCAGAAAAACCTGGAAAGATCTGCATGAACTGATTCTGAGTAAAGTGAGCAGAACCAGGAGAACATTATGCACAGAACAGCAAGGTTGTGTGATAATTAATATGATAGACTTAACTCTTTTCAGAAATATAGTAATCCAAGACAATTCCAATAGATTTGTAGTGGAAAAGGCCATCCACACCCAGAGAAATAACTATGGAAACAGAATGCAAATTGAAGCATGCCATTTTTCTTTTTTTTTTTTTTCCTTTCTCATGATTTTTTCCTTTTGTTGTGATTTTTCTTTCACAATATGACTAATGTGGAAATATGTTGAATACAATTGTGCATATATAACTTAAAATCTTGGAGAGGAGGGAGAGAAGGAGAAAAAAAATCAGCCCTGAAGTCAGGAGGAAGTGAGTTAAAATCTAGTCTCAGACACTTTTTTAGCTCTGTGACTCTGGGCAAGTTACTTAAACCCATTTGCCTCACCCCCCCAAAAAAAAAAAAGTTGAAATAATCTTTAGATAAGAACAAAATTTTCAGATGAAGAAATTTAAACCATTTTTGGTCATATGAAAGGGTGCTCTACATCACTACTGATCAGAGAAATGCAAATTAAGACAACTCTGAGGTATCACTACACCCCTCTCAGAGCTAAAATGACAAGAAAAGAGAATGATGAATGTTAAAGGAGATGTGGGAAAACTAGGACACTGATACATTGTTGTGAACTGATTCAACCATTCTGGAGAGCTCTGAAGAGCCCAAAGGGCTATCAAACTCTGCATCCCTTGGATCTAGCAGAGTCTCTATTGGACCTGTATCTCAAAGAGATCATAAAAAAGGGAAAAGGACCCACATGTGCAAAAATGTTTATAGCAGCCCTTTTTGCAGTGGCAAGGAACTGGAAGCTGAGTGGGTGCTCATCAGTTGGAGAATGACTCAATATATTATGGCATATGAATGTCATGGAATATTATTGTTCAATAAGAAATGACCAGCAGGCTAATTTCAGAAAATCCTGGAAAGATTTATTTGAATTGATGCTAAGTGAAATGAACAGGACCAGCAGAACATTGTACACAGCAACAAAATTATGTGATGATCAACTCTGATGGACGTGGCTCTTTTCAATAATGAGGTGATTTAGGAAAATTCCAATAGACTTGGGAGAGAGTCATCTGTACCCAAAGGGACTGAGTGTAAATCACAACATAGAATCTTCATCTTTTTGTTGTTCTTTGCTTGCATTTTGTTTTTTCTCATTTTCTTTCCTTTTTGATCTGATTTATCTTCTGCAGCGTGATAATCGTGGAAATATGTATAGAAGAATTGCACTTGTCCAATATATATTGGATTACTTACTATCTAAAGGAGGAGTTATAGGGGAAGGGAGGGAAAAAATTTGGAACACAGGATTTTGCAAGGATAAATATCGAAAACTATGCATATATTTTGAAAATAAAAAGAAAACTTCTTTACATGCAATTGGAAAAATATATATTACTAAGTTTAAAAAAAAGAAAAAAGTACAATAAGAAATTAAAATTTAATAAATAAATAACTGGAGGAGGATTTCCCTGAGGGAAAGAACTATTTTTCTTTTTGCTTATCTGTGTAGCATTCAACACAGCCCTTGACACATAGGAAATCCTGAATAAATGTTTGTTGCCTGTCTGCCTTTATGGAAGAGCAAGTTGAGAAGCCCTGAGAAAGCAGATGCCTCATCACTGACCAATGGGGTTTGAGCTTAGGTTTTCTGACTCCAAATCCAGAGTCTTTCCATTACACCATGATGCTAAGGAAAACGAAGAACACCTTTCTTTAATACCCTTTGACATATTCCTCTGGGTCCCCCAATATTCTGTTCTCTAACTCACAAGGGCCTGAATAGAAATGAACCAAAAAAATGAAACTCCCACCACAGCCACAAGTCAGCAATAAATCTAAATTTTCCAAATAACAGGAACGTTCAATGACTCTCACATCTTTTGACAGCGACAGCTCCTTGGAATGAATGTTCCTGCAAAGGGCAAATGAATCATTCGAATACCCTTCTAATGACTTGAAGTTAGAAAGTAGCCCCTGGGATCAGGGATGTCAGGGCAGAGTGAGCGGATGAGTTTTTCAGCCAGGAGCAGGCTCCAAGGCAAGATCAGGAATGCTCGGAAATCAGCTGGAAGAAAATGAAGTGGGAAGCTGAAGCTTCGAGATACTACAGCTCTTTCTTCTTGTTTTTTTTTTTTTTTTTAATAAGGTTATTCTATGAGGATCAAAAGCCAAAATGGAGAATTTATCCAAGAAAGGTCAAAGACAAATCTCCATAATTGCATTATGCAAAAGCCAAATATACCTGTCTGGAACCACTTCATTGCTGGCATGAGCCACGGATGGCCCACACCCATGACTTCCCAGCTAGCTAAGGGAGCCAGTGTGGGGCCGTGAAGACAGCTCAGGTTGGAGTCAGAAGAATAGGATTTGAAGTCAGGAGACGTGTGAGGAAATCTATGCAAGTCCCTTTTTCCTGTTTCCATTCTTCCTGGAAAAGTCAATCTACTTCTGTAGAACCCTACTAAAGGAAAACCCGAGTTCAAATGTTGCCTTAGACACTTACTAGCTAAGTGATCTTGGATAAGTCACTTAACCCTTTTTGCCTCCTTTTCCTCATCTGTAAAATGGTTGGAGAAGGAAATGACAAATTTGCATAGAAAAACCCAAATGGGGTCCTGGAGAATGAGGCACATGAATGAAATGACTGAACAAAAAGGGGCAAACACCTGTTTGATAGATCTCTACCTTTTCTTCCCTGCCATTGGGTCACTGGCGCCTCTAGCAAAGGACAGTTCCAGGGGAGGGACAGCTTGAACCGGGTTGATGAAATAATGCCTTTTTTACCTCTTAGGAAGAGTTTGGGCAGGGAGAAGATTGAAAATAAGCTAAAGCCAGCTTTTTAAGGCAACCTGGGAGTTACATAGATCTGTGCTAGCTTTTCTCACCTGAATTCCTCTGAATCACAGCGTAGATTTTGCTGCACTCCTTTCCAAAGGGCTCATCACTCCCCCACTCACAACTCATGGCTTCATGACAGCCAGTTGAGGAATTCTGGTAACTACTGGGCCATTTCATGTTTCCACCAGACTGGCCCCCCTCTTTCCATCCCTCAAACTGTGGGTGGATAAATCTAACTCCAGGAACTTCAGGCAGGAGTTTTGTTAGGGCCTGTTGTCTTTGGAATCCCTGGGTATAATCTACCCAGATAAAATGTACTGGGAGTAGGTCTAGTTATAAAAAGCATCTCCATTTGGTAAGTCAACACATCCTCCCTTCTCCCCAAAGCAGCAGGTGTCTGAGAAGTAACTGCCCTTATATCTTATCTCCCTCGTTCTTGTACCAAGACAGCAAACTCCTCAAGGCATAAAGAGAGGAGATCTCCCATTATTTGGGGGAGCACATATGTGGGGCCTGCAGATAAATCATTCAGAAGGAATTTAAAAGTCTTATCCAAGATTCTGTCAAATCTGGGAGAATCACAGAAAATTGAGATGGCCATCACCAATCAATCCACATTTATTAAGCACCTACTATTTGCCAGGTACTAAATAATGAAATGTGATCACTTCTTTTCCTTCTACAAGTGAAAGGATCTGAGAGAGCTGAGAGTGACAGAACAGGAAACTTCCTTACAAGTAACTTTGCTGTTCATGAATTTATGGCCATGGGGTTGTGGGCCTGGATCAAATCAGCCACAGAATGCCTACTATGTGCTAGGCACTATGCTGAGTAGTGAGAATACAAACAAAAGCAAAGGTTCCTGCCCTCCAAAAGCTTACTCCAGAAGGAAGGAGAGAACATCTATATAGACAGTTACATACTAAATATATATAAAGTGGATACTGGGTAATCTTAGAGAAGCCACAAGCAATTGGGGACCTGGAAAGGCTTCCTTTTGGACACGGTGCCCGAGTTAAATGTTGAAGGAGGTCAGAGATTCTCAGAGGGCCAGCTTAATGAGAAACCATCTCCAAAGGTAGATGGTGACATCATCAGGCTAAGGAGCTGTGTCTGCCTGCCCTACTTGACTTTAACTCCCTTTTTGCTCTGGCAAATATCCAATGCTGAGCAAGTCAAAGGACATGGATATGAGTCATGGCTTCACCCTTGCTCAGCTATGTGACACTGGGACTCAGTTTCCTTATCTATAAAATAAGGCAGAGTTCAAATCTAGCCTCAGGCACTTACTAGCTGTATGACCCTGGGCAAGTCACTTAACCCTGATCACCTCAGTTTCCTCATTTGTTAAATGAGTTGGAGAAGGAAATGGCAAACCACTCCAGTATCTCTGCTGAAAAATACAAATGAGATCATAAAGAATCCCACAAGACTAAGAAATAACTGAACATCCACCTTTCCTTAACCATTTTATTGAACATTCCATTTGTTTTATTGTTTTTTTTTAACTTTCCAGTTTTAAAATTCCTAAACATAAGCAAAGGAAAAGATATTTGTCCTCTTTTTTTCCCTAGAATCTCACACCTCTAAGCTATTATTCCCTTGATTTTTTTTTTTCTTTTACATGTCTTCCTTTCACATAATGTAACTGCTGCTTTAGACATGGAAGCTCTACTTGACATGGTCTTCAAGGTTTAGGAGAACTTAGTGAGATCATATGGCCCAATCCTTCCCTTTTACAGATGAGAAAACTGAGGCCACACAAGTTAACTGCCTGAGGACACATCCACACAATGTCATGACAAGGCTGGTATGCAAACCCAAGGCTTCTGACTCTATCGTTCCGTCTAGTGGAACACAAGGACGCCAGTCTGGCCAGCAAGGAAGGTCAGGACCTCCAAGCTTGGGCAAGCCCACCCAACCCAAAAAGACTTCCAAGATGGAACTGGAAAGAGAGGCTCCCAGAAGCAGAAAGGGCTTCCCAGACTGTTCTGGCTACCTAAACCTGAACAAGAATCCTCTCTATCACATTCCACCAAGGAGTCAGGGGAGAGGAGTCCCCCAACCTACCCACTGTACTTGGAGGAAGAAGGAAGCAGTTTTTACCATTTTTTTTTTCCTTTTTATCAATCTTGAATTTATAATTTCTATCAGTTTTCAGTGCTGCCCTCTGCTGTTAAGAATCAGTAGAGTTATAATTATTAAACCAGAGATTTAGAACTGTCAGGGTGGCTCCTATTGAGGCAATCCTTTAATTTACAGATCAGGAAACAAGATGGTGTCAGAAGCTAATCCCTAATGATCATTATTTTATGCCAAAAATCGCTATCATGCAGTTTGCAAAGCTATTTACTACATTTTATCTCATTTGAGATCCAAGACAAACTTGTGAGATCAGTGCTATCATTAGCCCCTTTTACAGATGGGGAAACTAAGGCATGAAACCGTTAAGTGACTTTCCCAGGGTCACACAGCAAATGAAGCAGCATTTGAACTCCGTTCTCTACATCCAGGGCTCTACCCATTGCACCGTCCAACTACCTCTTGTAGATCACAGTGCTTCAAACACTCATAGGTTGGAATATGCCTCCATTTTTTTCCTTCTTCAGGTTAAAAATACTCACTCCCTCCAATGACCATCATCTGGCCATCCATCCTTTAGAAATTTCCTCTCAACAATGAACTACTTGCCAGCTCTCTGTGGAGCAGCTTGGCTATGTTTAGGGAGATTTATTCACCAAAAGCCTAGGCACTCTAGGTAATCATCTTCCTTTCTTTTTTCTTTCCTTCCTTTCTTTCTTCCCTTCCTTTCTTCTTTCTTTTTTTTGGGGGGGGAAGGGAGGCAGGTCATAGAAACTCATTAAATCGTTGCTAAAATATGGCAGGGGTACAATCACCCATGACGTACCCACTATGATAAAATCGTGGATCTTTGGTATATTGACAAGAGTCACAGAACACTGCACATACTTTTAAAAACTTCAAAGACAGATGCCCCAAATCAAATTATACTTTGATTAAAAACTAACCTGGTCATCTGAATACTAAGTTAATTCAAAAAGAACAAAAATAATGGTGCCCTTTTCCTCAGTTCCCTACCAACAAGATTGAGGGTTTCTATAACAAAGGTTACTCTTTCCCAAGTCAAAATCCAGACAAAGTCCCCTGAAACAGGATGATTCCATGGCTTGCACAAGCCCTGGGACCTGCCTGATGACTAAACTACCTCCTCCATCAAGTACTCAGTAAGTGCTGCTTTTGTGCAGCTCTAATCTTATGCACAAGGACTAAAAAAGGAATAAGGTGTTTCTTAGAAGTCAAAAAGGTGACATGAAGAACAGGAAACATCTGTCTTAAACTTTAAGAAAAAGTGATATCTGTTAAGTTGCATGAAACAATATAAAGGAAAAAGGAGAAAGCCATGAACACTTTGCTGCTCTGACTGTTGACAAAATGATCAGCTGAGCCCTCGTCATCTAAAGGGCAGCCCCAAGATGCAACTGCCTAATCCGGAGCATCTTTGGCACTTTCTGAATGCACAGTTCTTGGTGAAAAACATCTGTAGGACCCTTCTTCTCCATCTCTGGTGCAACATTCACTTCTTATGGAATGGCACAGAGATTTTTTATGAGCAGATGTAGTTGACTGAACCATGTTTGTTTTGGGGAGGGCGGTTTTGACATTTCAAACAGACACCTCATTAGAAGGCTAGATATAGCCCCTTTAAAAACAAGGTCAACAAATCATGACATGGCGGAAGAATTTTGCGGCTGCCACCGAGAGCCCCTTTCTGAATACCATCTATTTCCTGAATCGTTTTACAGTTTTGTAGAAACCAGCCAAATATGGTGCTACTGGTGAGTTTCTCTCCTGGCAAGCAAGCCCTGTATATTTAAGCAAAATAATAAGTGGACTATTCCTTGCCTCTACTAATGTTGTCAACTCCCATAAAATTAAATTCTCACCCCAGCCTCCCCATGTCATTCATTCTTTCCCCTTTCCTCCTTCAAGTAGTGCTTTCCCTCTGTGGATATCTCCAACATAGATCATGTTTGTACATGGCTGTTTGCATGTTGACTCCCCCATTTGGGGTTTGAGCCTCAGGAACAGGGACTATCTTTTCCTGACTTTGTATCCCAAGTACTTAGCACAATACCTGACACATAGTAGGAATTTAATAAATGTATACTGACTTATTCACTCATTTCCTTATTCAATTAACTCCAGTGACTTACTATTATGCCCAGGAATAAATATAAATTTATCTGTTTAACTATGCAAATCCTTTAACCTAGCAGTACCATTACTGTGTTTGTATCCTAAGGAAATCTTAAAGGAGGGAAATGGACCCACATGTGCAAAAATGTTTGTAGCAGTTCACTTTGTGATAGCAAAGAATTGGCAAATGAATAGATGCCCATCAATGAGGGAGTGGCTGAATAAATTATGGCATATGGAAATAATGGAATATTATTATTCTATAAAAAATGATGAACAAGTTGATTTTAGAAAGTCCTGGAAAGATTTATACAAACTGATGCTGAGCGGTACAAGGAGAACCAGGAATACATTGTACACAATAACATCAAGAATGTACAGCGATCAACTATGAAAGGCTTGATTCTTCTCAGTAGTTCAGTGATCCAAAGCAATCCCAACAGGCTTTGGGCAGAAAATGCCATCTGCATCCAGAAAAAGAACTAAGACAATGTAAATCAACACACGCTATGTTTGCTTTTTTTCTGTTTGTTTTTTTTTTTTAATCTCTCCCATGGCTTTTCCCTTTTGCTCTGATTTTTCTCTCCTAACAAGATTCATAAAGTAATGTGTATTAAAAATAAATAAAATTACTAGAAAAAAATAAAAATAAATAATTTTGTCTGTTTGGGATTTAAAGCCTTTCATATCTTAGCTCCAAGCTACCTTTCCAAACTTACTGTATACAGAACTTACTCCCCTTTATGCTTTCTCTACCAGCCTTCTTTTGGTTCCTAATATGTGAAATGCCATCTCCCACCTCCACGTATTTGCCTTACCTATTCCCTATGCCTCATATGCAATCCCTCTTCATCTCCAACTCTTAGGATTCTAGTTTCCTTCAAAGAACTGCTTAAAAGCCATTATTTACACAAGCCAATTTCTGATACCCCTCAGAGCATCATGAAATTACTGCGTACTTCTCTATCTATATCCTTACATAGACACATGTTGCCTTACCCAGTAGAAACCTTAAAGGCAAGTGATCTCTTTTCTGTCTAATGTCACTAATGTCTAACAGGATCTGGGACAATTCATATTTGGAGAGTATTTTATAAGGAAATTTATTTTAAATGTATGTTAACAATTGGAAAATAGCCTGGACCCTTCAAAAATGACTAAAATCATTGCAACAACAACAATAATAATAACTTATTTTCACATAGGATTTTAAGCTATACAAAATATTTTATATACATTCTCTTACTGGAGCCTTAAAACAAGCCTGGAGGAGGGGGGAAGTGTGATTATTGGTATCTCACCTCATCTGTGGATAATTCTCTATTCCAATTACTTTCCCCCAATACCACTCCTAAATTTACCTCTAGAAAGCTATTATTACTTGTTCTTTCCTCCAAGGCCGAGAATGTGTTGTTTCCTCTTGTTTAAGACACCTTGAAATTTAAGTTTATTGTATTAAATATTATATAATATTAAGTATTTATTATATCATATTATATATTGTGTATACATATATATATATATATGATATTAAGTATTATTGTAAAGAAAACTCCTCCACTTGTATGGATCCCACTGGAACCAATGTTCTCTCGCATATCAAAATACATATCAGCGCACACTGTCATGAGCACACAGGATAAGTCACACTGCAAACCTAGGGGAAAATGGCGATAATTCTACCCCCAAATCCACCAAATCCAGGAGCCCAAGGGGTGAGCCTACAAGCAGTGTGGTTTGAATACATGTGTGTGCTGGAGGAGGGAGGAATCTAAGTGTCCATCTAAACAAGTTGAGGGCAACAAAGATGAAGTTCCTTGGAAGTTTAGCACAATGGAGACAAGCAGGAGAAGAGAATGTGCATTTATTAAGCACCTACTATGTGCCTAAGCACTTTACCAATAGGAACTCATTCGACAGAGTGATAGGCTTGGAATAAGGAAGATATGCGTGAAAGTTGTGCCTCATCAGTGGAGTGTCAGATACTGGCAGGGGAACATGGCATGGAGGACGGGGAGCTGGTCTCGGTGTCAGGAAGGTCTTGGATCAGAGCCTGCCTCACATACTTTGTAGACGTGTAACTTTAAGCAAGTCGTCTCTGAGTCTCAGCTATCTTACCTGTGAACTAAGGATGCAAAGGGCCCACCTTGATGTGGGCACCAAATGAGATGCCTACAAACCATATCACCAATATTAACAAGGTAAACTGCTGGCTTCTACTGGATCTGAGCAGGGAGGGCGTCAGACCTCTTGTTAGGCACAGCTGGAAGTGGATATTTCCTTCTGTTCCATTAGGTCTGAGCAACTACATGTTACCTCGACTGGGCAGCTTCCACCTCTGACACTTCCACCAGCTGCACAGTCTCCATTCACAATGACCTTGGCCATGGCCCTTCATCCCATTTGGAAGAGCAGGAAAGATCGTGACATTTACAAACCCCTGGCCCCCAGCAGGCTCAGACCAAAGAGCTCATTATAAATGTCAGGCTACTTCCTGCGTACAAGAATAAAGCAGAGGCCCAGGAGGGAAGCATGCCTTGTCCTGAGGAAAGGAAACAAGCAAAGGGCAGGATTACACATCTATTAAAGAGACCAGGAAGAATACTCTAGAATAGATCAGCCTGAGTTGTGAAGACCTTCCACCTCGTCCTATGGGTGACAAAATTCTGGCATCACCACAGGAAGCTCTCAGGCCATCAGTAGTGCAGAAGAACAACAAATGCAAGGACTTTTCCTTTCAGATTCCTTTCCTATGGAACACACTTTTCTAATTGGCAGAGTTTCCCAGAACAGCGATATCAATAAATGATTATGGTACATGCCGGACAGGAGAAATCAGTGCAGAAAAAAATAAGATAAGGATGGGGTTGGGCCTGTGACCTCATTCTAATATGGAATTCTTAATTGAGGAAATTTCCTCTGCCATTCAGACCAAAACATTCCCTCCAATTTATCATCTTAGAGATGGTTGAGCACTGAGAGATGAAGTGATTTTCCCTAATTGCACACCTACCACATGTCATAGGAAGGAGTAGTCCTGCCTCTGAAGGCCAAACTTGGCCCCTGGTCCAATGAATAGGGAAAAACAATAATAAGCAAGAGAAAGGTAAGGACTGACCACCTGTTATTTCACTGGCATGAGGAAGTTCAAAGCTTTCAAATGAGACAACTCCACCTCTAAAGCGGACCTAAAATTCAGGTGATGCTGAAGAAGTTTCTGAGAATGAACACTCCCTGGCAAATCCCACCACCTCTCAGCCCCCAGCTACCTCATCCATAAAGAGTGAGGTGGACAGAAGCTGGTTCTGAGGTCCTTTCACCCCTAATTCTAAGATGCCATATTACAGTAATAGAAAACTTGATACAGTTTCACATTGATCTGGCTTCATTTTTTCCTAAAAAATGGACTCAAGTTAAGCTTTGGTTAAGTGGTGGGAAGGGAGAGAGTTTTAGGGCTTAAACCTTAGAGATCAAGTCCAATCCTTTAATTTTTCAGTTGAGAAAATGGACCCAGAGAAGTTGCCAAAGATTACACAGTTAGTAAATCAGATTAAAATGTAGGCCCTCTGATTCCAAAGGGTCCCAACCATGGTGAATACACCCGCCAGGGTAAAATATAACCTTCTATAAGACAGCCTGAGCCCAGCAGGGGAATCCAGCAGCGCAAACGGAGGCTGTGCCGTGGGGCCCACAGCTGCTCATGGCAAGATTGAGTTGCTTTCTTAATATAGTCCCTTTTCACCTTTGAAGCAGTTCAAACGTTCTGGCTCGGGCCCATTGGCCCTCCTCATCTTGAAAAAGTCAGGCCACTAGCTGCTGGGGAAGCAAGCCCAGCCCATTGGCTGTGACCAGACCAAAAGGAGAGTGTTGGCAAAACGAACGGATTCTCACAGTTCAAACACTAGGATGATTGACCAGAATCCAGCCAGAATCATAAAACCGAAATTAAGAAAACTGCTGGTTTGACTGCTTCCCTAATGTCACTTTTATTTGTTTCCGTCTGCCTAGCAACTCCTGGCGATCTTGAAAACCTATTTATTCTCAACGTGCACCTGCCACTGTGCCAACCTCTCTCTGATTGCAAACATACCTTTTTCCTCTGCTTTAATATGCCATCAACTTTCCGGCCGGGACCCGTGGAAATACTGTGGGTGCAAGGGAAAGAATGATGGGAACGGGCTCCTGGGACTGAATGTGGGCCCTCAGGCCTGCTAGCCTGGGTGATCTCAGGCCACCACCTTATCTCTCCTAGACTCCGCACTCTCCTCCGCAAGATGGAGTTGGGGAGGGGGGGGGTTGGACTAGGTGACCTCTTGTCTGTCACTTAGAGCTATCTGAACACACACTCGTGCTTGAATATCTCTAAATGACAAAAATTATCGAACAGAAACAACATTTCATTAAAAGTTCAAATAGAGACATACACAAGAAATGCTTGTGGATTTCTTTCTTTATAAAGAATCCCACCTCTTGCTAACAGTCCAAGGGCCGGGGCAAAAGAGGGCCATGAAAAGAATGCTAGATTTGGAATCACAAGCCCTGGGTTCAGATTCACATTCTGCCACTTTGGGACCACCTTACCCTTGCCAGTCTCTTGATTTTTTCACTTATAAAAAGAGAAGGTTAGGGGCAGTTAGGTGGCGCAGTGGATAGAGCACCAGCCCTGAATTCAGGAGGACTCAGGTTCAAATCTGGTCTCAGACACTTAACACTTCCTAGCTGTGTGACCCTGGGCAAGTCACTTAACCCCAGCCTCAGGGGGGGAAAAAAAAAGAGCAGATTAGAGTGATGGTCTTTCACTTCCAAATCTATAATCACATCGACAGATCATGAAAAAGCAAAGGAAAAAGAGGCTTTTCTTGTTCACTCAAATCCTTTTCCCACTGTAAAGACCAAGCAGTCTTGCTGTGGGCAGCCAGCTGATCCATCTGTACAGAATATTTGCCAGAAAGGGCCCAAGGTGGGAGCTCACTCTCTCTGGACACCAAGAGGACCCTAAGAAAGCTCTCCCGTGGACTGCTTTTGGGGCTGTGAATCTGGGGATCAAAACTATCCCAATCCTTTCCCCTCCCCACCCCACGGCTTCCGGAACAAAATCATGACTCTGTACCTAAAGCACCTGGCACCCAGCTCCGCGGATGTGAAATCCTCCAGAGTATAACGTTCAAGAACAGGAATGTTTTGTTCTAATTTGAGACACGACCAGCTCGCCTTGGCCTTGGAAAGTCACAGAGTAAGGAGAGAACGGAGGGCCCGAGCTGGGCCTCGGAGAAGCACTGAGGCATGTGAGCAATGTGGCCGATAAACAGGTGGCAAAAAAGGGAGAGAGGGAGGGGATCTCCTCAGGAAATACCTGGGAAGGCTGGCCAGAATTAGCCACGCGGAACGAGGACACAGAAGGGCTCCGAAATCAGAGGAGGCCTCTTCTAATAACAGAACAGGCCACCTGCTCCTGGGGGCATGTGGTGGCCATCTTAATGAGAAAGTAATCCCTCCCTCACGCTCTCTCTGAGGACAACCTGTCTTCAGAGGCATCACGGGGCCAGAAAGGGTTAGAGACTGGAGACAGCGTTCATCCTGTTTGCAATCCGAGATGCCGGGGCCTGCTTGAGCCACTCACTCAATAATAATTAACTGAGGAATCCAAGGAAAGAGCTCGGTCTGGGGAGATCTGGGTGCCAGACCAACGAGGCTCCCGATTCACTGGGGAATCCCGAGAAACCCATTTCCCCAATCTGGGTCTCAGTTTCCTTATCTGTAAATTAAATCTGGCCTAAACCAGAGTTCTTAACTGGGGGTCGGGACGACTGCCATCATAGAACAGATTTTCTTTTTTTTTTTTTAATTACTCTCTAAGCAGCGGGAGTGCCGGAACCAATTAAACCCTGCTCCTAAGAGCCAACTGTTCAGTTTTCAGGGTGGGCATTTAGACATCAGAAATGCACATACAGAGGAGGCCTCGATTTGCTGTTTAGGTGATTTCTAGATTAAGAAAGTGATGAAGAAAATATTAATGAAGCAGATTAAAGAAATTTGTAATCTACATCTATATATACGTAAGTATGTGTATGTGTACATATGTAAGTACTTATTTATTTTTGGGGCAGCCAACTGTTAAACAATTTACTAGCAATTCTCCATCTCTAACTGCAATTTCACGTTCCCTTCGATTATAAATGTAGGCACCAAACCACAGTGCATTAGACTCCAGCAGATTGTCAGAGGAGTCACTGAAACAAAACAAATGTTGGGAAGTGTTGGGCCCCAGAGTCCACGAGGTCCCTTTGCAGCCCCACCCCCCACCTTCTGGCCATCAAGTGGGGACATTTTAACCAGGCTTTAGCTCTTAAACTCATAGAGAGCTCAGATAGAGGTCTGGAAGGCTCACTGAGCTAATCCCTTTCTTTTCCAGATGAAGAAACTGAGTCTCAGAAAGTGAAAACATAGAGTCAAGTTATACAAGTGAAGATAATAACCCCCAATTTCCTGACTTGAAAATTAGCTGACTTTTCATGTTACCATGAAGAGGAGTGGAGAAAGAGAAGGAAAGAGAAAAGGGGAAAAGAGAGAGGAGGAGAGAAGGGGAGGAAGAGGGAGAGAAATGAAAAAAAGAAAGGAAAAGAAGGGAGAGAGGAAGAGTGTACATTCATTAAATTCTTACCTCGCCCTGGTCTCTGTCTCCCTGCTGGGAATACAAATATGGTACAGTTATCCCTTCTACATCCCAACATTGCCCATCTAGGTTTTGATATATTACAGGCATAGGAAATTAAATGAGAATTTCAGGGAAGTTTTGCAGAAGCCGCAGACAATACACAAAAGTCAGTGGGTGATGCAGGAAAAAAAATTTAAAACCCAGAGAGAGATACATAAAATATGTGTATAGTATTATATAATATCAATTTAATTTATCTTTTAATACCATAATAATTCAGACTTCTTCCCTGCTACAAAGAGAGAGCCAAAAAAAAATCTACATGGATTTTTCAAATCATGAGGGTGGAGAGGAGGGGGAGGGAGGATGCTGTGCTCCTTCCTCCCAGGGATGTACAAGGGATAACTCTACGAGCAAACCAGACATTTCCTATCTCTAGGGAGCTGACATTCTACAAGTGATACAGCAGAGATCAGGGAGCCAAGGAGCTGGGGAAGAATGACTTGAGTGACTTTAAAGAGGCAGAGAAAAGATTGGGGGAGTGAGCCAACATGTGAGGGATATCAGCATCTCTGGAGGCTTCCATGAAATGGCAGTGACTAATCACAGGAAGGGGACCTGGGGCAGAGGCAGAGTGCAGAAGGTCACAGCAAGTCTGGCAGAATGGGATCAAGAAAACCTGGGTTCAAATCTTGCCTCTGATCCATGGATGCTTGGGTGACCCTGGGCAAGTCATTTACCTAAATCTTCAGGCTCTGGCCAAGTCTAAGATCACAAATTACTCAAAGGTGCAAAGCTGCCTGATTAGAGAGTTGCTGTATCTGGGAGGCAGCTGCCCTGATGGACTTATAGGAGCAGGCCCATTCCTGGAATGAAGAAGGTTGATTCAATGAAAACCACTGCTCTCTCCTCCCATCCTTTATACACTAATACAATGCACGCCTTCCACCAGGGATGATTGGAGACAATCTCTCCTGCACACTCCCCTGTAATAGAACCAGCTGGACAAAAGGATAGAGTCTCGGACGGTCAGACCATGACAAAAACCCTCTCCTTGCTGCATGTTTCACTCATCTGTGCCCTACGTCCAAAAGGAATGTGGATGGGACCATGTCTAAAGGGAATCACCAAATCACAAGACGTCCGATTTAGATGGGACGTCAGAGGCCAACCCATTCCTGACCCAAAATCCCTTCTACAAAATATCACAAGTGACCTTCCAGCCTTTGTAGAGCAACTCTTCAAGAGTTGGGGTTCACCACCATCCGAGCCATTCTAGGCTAGGATGGTTCTCCTAAGTTGGCAACTTTTCCTGAGTCAAGATTTGACTTCTCAATATCTTCCCCACTAATACTCCCCCAGAGTTCTTGACGGCCTCTGGGGCCAAGTGGAACTAGTCAAATCATGGAGCAGCCATGGACATACTTCCTCTTCTTCCCACCTCTCCTCCACGGCCTTCATCCTCCACTATTTTCAGTTCAGTTCCACAAGCATTAAATGCCTACTTAGTGCCAGGCCCTAAAAAACATTCTACCCTCAAGGTGCTCCCACTCTACTACATACTGTCTATTAGAAATTGAGAGCAATTGAAAGCTTTTGAGCAGAAATGACATAAGCAGTTCACTTACCAAAATTATTTTTGGCTTTTTTTTTAAACATTATTCATCCCTTGGAAAGAGTCCTCTACATACACAGAGAGAACTATGGAGACTGTGGATCAAAGCAAAATATTTTCATCTTTTTGTTGTTGTTTGTTTGCTTAGATTTTTCTTTCTCCCGGTTTATTTTCCTCCCTTTGATCTGATTTTTCTTGTGCAATGTGACCAAATATGGAAATATATTTAGAATAACTGTGCATTAAATGTTTAACCTACATTGGATTGCTTGCTATCTAGGGGAAGGGGAAGAGGAAGAGAAAAATTTGGGAACAATGCTTTGTAAAGGGGAATGTTGGAAATTATCTTTGCATGTATTCAGAAAAAATAAAAAGGTATTATTATAAAAAATTATGCAATGAGCACTGGATACAAAGTAATTTCAGTGGAGAGGGTCCAACAACTGGGAAATTAGGAAAGGTTTTATGTAGGAGGAAACACCTGAGATTGGTTTTGAAGAGAGCCAGGGATAGGAGGAGTTGGAGAAAGAGAAGAGGAAGAGAAGAAGAAAAAGGAAGAAAAAGAGACCTGGTAACAGACAAAACTTGGTAAATGAATAAATGGAAAGGTGGAGGGGGGATGGACACTCAGTGAGGGAGCGTCTTCTCTTGGCTAAACATCCCAACCCTTGCATGGCATGGACTCCACGTTTCTTACCACCCTAGCTGCCCTCCTCTGGGTACATTCAAAAACACAATTCCCAGAAGTAAAAATGATACCATGTATGCAGTGTCCTGAGGGCAGAGGCCAGGAGACAAGATTCAGAGGCCAGGACACTATCCCTCTCTCAAGGCAGCCCAATAACATCCCATCAGCTTCCTCGGGGGCCGTCATCTCACCCTAGTGCCGCAGAATGAGCTCGCTGTCCACTACCACTTGTGCCTTTATTTCCAGTGAAATGCCAACTGCCATCTTAGATGTGACACTGGGTTTGGGGAGAATTCAATATTTATCACTATTGTCGATTTTTCAGTCTTTTTGCCAAAAATACTGGAATGGTTTGCCATTCCTTTCTCTACTTCATTTATGAGGAAACTGAGGCAAATAGGATTAAATGACTTGCCTTGGGTCACCCAAACTAGTAAGTATGAAGCCAAATTTGAACTTACGACCCTAGGACCAATATTTTTTATTGCACCACCTAGTGGTCCTTATCAGCATTCCATCTTGTCTTACGGGATCAGACTATTGAACTGTTTTTTGATTTTGACCCTATCCTATAATCACTTGTAGATTGGTGCCATCTACAATTTTCAGAAGCAGGCAACCCAGGCCTTTCTTAATTTTTTTTGTTTTCCCCAGTTACATCTAAAGATGATTTTTTACTTTTTTTTTACTTGAACTTCAAATTTTCTCTCGCTCTCTCACTTCCTCCCTCCCTGAGAGAGTAAGCAATTAAATACATGTTATACATGTTCAATCATGCAAAAAAATTATAATATTAGCTAGACCTCCTTTTAAAATATCTTGCAGATGCTTTTTAAGCCATTGCTATCAGTTTCCAATGGCTTCATCCCATAATTCACCAACACACACACATGCACCACAAACACACTCCCTCCATCTCTCTCCTTCTCTATGTGTATCTCTCTGTGTCTGTTTGTCTGTCTCTCTCTCTCTGTCTTTGTGTGTCTCTGTCTGTGTCTGTGTCTCTCTCTCTCTCTTTGTCTGTCTCTGTCTCTGTGTCCATCTGTGTCTCTGTCTGTGTCTGTCTCTCTCTCTCTCTTTGTCTCTCTCTGTGTGTCTCTGTGTCTGTCTCTCTCTTTCTCTCTGTCTCTCTCTGTGTCTCTGTGTCCGTCTGTCTCGCTGTCTGTGTCTGTCTCTCATTTCTCTGTCTCTCTCTCTGTGTCTCTGTGTCCGTCTGTGTCTCTGTCTGTGTTTGTCTCTCTCTATTTGTCTCTCTCTGTGTGTCTCTGTGTTTGTCTGTCTGTGTCTGTTTGTCTCTCTCTTTCTCTCTTTGTCTCTATCTGTGTGTCTCTGTGTTTGTCTGTCTGTCTGTGTCTGTTTGTCTCTCTCTTTCTCTCTTTGTCTCTATCTGTGTGTTTCTGTGTCTGTCTGTCTGTCTGTCTCTCTCTTTCTCTCTTTGTCTCTATCTGTGTGTCTCTGTGTTTGTCTGTCTGTGTCTGTTTGTCTCTCTCTCTCTCTTTGTCTCTATCTGTGTGTTTCTGTGTCTGTTTGTCTCTCTCTTTCTCTCTTTGTCTCTATCTGTGTGTTTCTGTGTCTGTCTGTCTGTCTGTGTCTGTTTGTCTCTCTCTTTCTCTCTTTGTCTCTATCTGTGTGTTTCTGTGTCTGTCTGTCTGTCTGTCTCTCTCTTTCTCTCTTTGTCTCTATCTGTGTGTCTCTGTGTCTGTCTGTCTGTCTGTCTCTCTCTTTCTCTCTTTGTCTCTATCTGTGTGTCTCTGTGTTTGTCTGTCTGTGTCTGTTTGTCTCTCTCTCTCTCTCTCTTTGTCTCTATCTGTGTGTTTCTGTGTCTGTCTGTCTGTTTGTCTCTCTCTTTCTGTCTCTCTCTGTGTATCTCTGTGTCTATCTCTCTATCTGTGTCTGTTTGTCTCTCTCTTTCTCTCTTTGTCTCTCTCTGTGTGTCTCTGTGTCTGCCTCTGTCTGTCTGTGTCTGCCTCTCACTGTGTGGCTGTATCTGTCTGTCTGCCTCTCTCTGTGTGTCTGTCTCTCTCTCTCTCTCATCTTTTTTGTCTTTATCCAAGTCACTGGCAAAATGTTCAGCAGCCCCAGGCCAATCACAGAACCCTGCAGACCACCACCACAGACCCTTTCCAAGATGATTTCCAACTGTAAACAAATTCTACCACTTGGAAACAGAGTTATGAATCTCTTGTTTCTCATCTTGTCCCAAGAATAGCTTTAACAAATGCCTTATTCAAATCCAGGCAAACTACGTTGACAGTCTTCCCCTCATCTACTGGTTTGGAGCTCTGTTTCAAAAGAAACATCACCTGTGCTCAATGGAGCCACGCTATGGCTCTCTGAGGTCACCATTGCCTTTGAAACTGGAAGTCAAAGCAAGAGAGTGATCGGTGCGGCAGAAACACCACACAGTAACTATAGGCTCCAAGGATGAACAGATGGAAGCGACCTGGAAAGCAGAGTGACCAATATGAAAAACAGAATGTCAGAACGGGAAGAGCCTTTAGAACCTGGGATGTCAGGCCACAGAATATTCCCAGCTACAACAAGGAACACAGCATCATACGTCTGCAAAGTCTGAGAACTCAGAACACCAGGGCTGGAAGGGCTCTTAGAATTTGAAATGTTCTCCTACTATATGTTGTTTACAGGAAACACACCTGAAACAGGATGAGACATTCAAACTAAAAGTAAAAGGGTGGAGCAGAATCTATTATGCTTCAGGCAAAACCAAAAAAGCAGGAGTAGCCATCCTCATCTCAGATCAAGCAAAAACAAAAATTGATCTAATTAAAAGAGATAAGGAAGGGCATTATATCCTGCTAAAGGGAAGCATCAATAGTGAAGCAGTATCAATATTAAACATGTATGCACCAAGTGGTGCAGCATCTAAATTCTTAAAAGAGAAATTAAGAGAGCTGCAAGAGGAAATAGATAGCAAAACTATAATAGCGGGAGATCTCAACCTTGCACTATCAGAATTAGATAAATCAAACCACAAAATAAATAAGAAAGAAGTCAAAGAGGTAAATAGAATACTAGAAAAGTTTGATATGATAGATCTTTGGCGAAAGCTAAATGGAGACAGAAAGGAATATACTTTCTTCTCAGCAGTTCATGGAACCTATACAAAAATTGATCATATACTAGGGCATAAAAACCTCAAAATCAAATGCAGTAAGGCAGAAATAGTAAATGCATCCTTTTCAGACCATAATGCAATCAAAATAACATTTAATAAAAAGCCAGGGGAAAATAGACCAAAAAATAATTGGAAACTAAATAATCTTATACTAAAGAATGATTGGGTAAAACAGCAAATCATAGACATAATTAATAACTTCACCCAAGAAAATGACAATAATGAGACATCATACCAAAATGTGTGGGATACAGCCAAAGCAGTAATTAGGGGAAGTTTTATATCTCTACAGGCCTACTTGCGTAAAATAGAGAAAGAGAGGGCCAACGAATTGGGTTTACAACTAAAATTGCTAGAAAAGGAACAAATTAAAAACCCCCAGACAAACACAAAACTTGAAATTCAAAAAATAAAAGGTGAGATTAATAAAATTGAAAGTAAAAAAACTATTGAATTAATTAATAAAACTAAGAGTTGGTTTTATGAAAAAACCAACAAAATAGACAAACCCTTAGTAAACCTGATTAAAAAAAGGAAAGAGAAAAAGCAAATTGATAGTCTTGAAAATGAAAAGGGTGAACTCACCACTAATGAAGAGGAAATTAGAACAATAGTTAGGAGCTACTTTGCTCAACTTTATGCCGATAAATTTGATAACTTAAATGAAATGGAAGAATACCTTCAAAAATATAGCTTGCCCAGATTAACAGAGGAAGAAGTAAGTAGTCTAAATAGTCCCATCTCAGAAAAAGAAATAGACCAAGCTATTAACCAACTTCCTAAGAAAAAGTCCCCAGGACCAGATGGATTTACAGGTGAATTCTACCAAACATTTAAAGAACAACTAACTCCAATGCTATGTAAACTATTTGAAAAAATAGGGATTGAAGGAGTCCTACCAAATTCCTTCTATGACACAGACATGGTACTGATACTTAAACCAGGTAGATCGAAAACTGAGAAAGAAAACTATAGACCAATTTCCTTAATGAATATTGATGCTAAAATCTTAAATAAGATATTAGCAAATAGACTTCAGAAAATCATCCCCAGAATAATACACTATGACCAAGTGGGATTTATACCAGGAATGCAGGGCTGGTTTAATATTAGGAAAACTATTAGTATAATTGACCATATTAATAATCAAATTAATAAAAACCATATGATCATCTCAATAGATGCAGAAAAGGCATTTGATAAAATCCAACATCCATTCCTACTAAAAACGCTTGAGAGTATAGGAATAAATGGACTATTCCTTAAAATAATAAGGAGCATATATTTAAAACCTTCAGTAAACATCATATGTAATGGTGATAAACTAGAACCTTTCCCTGTTAGATCAGGAGTGAAACAAGGTTGCCCACTATCACCATTACTATTCAATATAGTACTAGAAACTCTAGCCTTGGCAATAAGAGCCGAGAAAGAGATCCAAGGAATTAGAGTAGGAAATGAAGAAATCAAATTGTCACTTTTCGCAGATGACATGATGGTATACTTAGAGAACCCCAAAGACTCTGCTAAAAAGCTATTAGAAATAATTCAGAATTTTAGCAAAGTCGCAGGATACAAAATAAATCCACATAAATCCTCAGGATTTTTATACATTACCAACACAATCCAACAGCAAGAGATACAAAGAGAAATTCCATTCAAAATAACAGTCGATAGTATCAAATATTTGGGAATATATCTACCAAAGGAGAGTCAGGAATTATATGAGCAAAATTACAAAACACTTGCCACAAAAATAAAGTCAGATTTAAATAATTGGAAAGACATTCAATGTTCTTGGATAGGCCGAGCGAATATAATAAAGATGACAATACTCCCCAAACTAATCTATTTATTTAGTGCTATACCAATCAGACTCCCAAGAAACTATTTTAATGACCTAGAAAAAATAACAACAAAATTCATATGGAAGAATAAAAGGTCGAGAATTGCAAGGGAACTAATGAAAAAAAAGTCAGAGGAAGGTGGTCTAAGTGTACCTGATTTAAAGCTATATTATAAAGCAACAGTCACCAAAACCATTTGGTATTGGCTAAGAAATAGACTAGTTGATCAGTGGCATAGGTTAGGTTCACAGGACAAGATAGTGAATAAAAATAGCAATCTAATCTTTGACAAACCCAAAGATCCCAAATTTTGGGATAAGAATTCATTATTTGACAAAAACTGCTGGGAAAACTGGAAATTAGTATGGCAGAAACTAGGCATGGACCCACATTTAACACCACATACTAAGATTAGATCAAAATGGGTCCAAGATTTAGGCATAAAGAACAAAATCATAAATAAATTGGAGGAACATGGGATGGTTTACCTCTCAGACTTGTGGAGGAGGAAGGAGTTTGTGTCCAAGGGAGAACTAGAGACCATTATTGATCACAAAATAGAACATTTTGATTACACCAAATTAAAAAGTTTCTGCACAAACAAAACTAATGCAAACAAGATTAGAAGGGAAGTAACAAATTGGGAAAAAATTTTTACAGTTAAAGGTTCTGATAAAGGCCTCATCTCCAAAATATACAGAGAATTGACTTTAATCTATAAGAAATCAAGCCATTCTCCAATTGATAAATGGTCAAAGGATATGAACAGACAATTTTCAGATGATGAAATTAAAACTATTTCCACTCATATGAAAGAGTGTTCCAAATCACTATTGATCAGAGAAATGCAAATTAAGACAACTCTGAGGTATCATTACACACCTGTCAGATTGGCTAAGATGACAGGAACAAATAACGATGAATGTTGGAGGGGCTGTGGGAAAACTGGGACACTGATGCATTGTTGGTGGAGTTGTGAAAGAATCCAACCATTCTGGAGAGCAATCTGGAATTATGCCCAAAAAGTTATCAAAATGTGCATACCCTTTGACCCAGCCATACTACTACTGGGCTTATACCCCAAGGAACTACTAGAGAAGGGAAAGGGTCCTGTATGTGCCAAAATGTTTGTGGCAGCCCTTTTCATAGTGGCTAGAAGTTGGAAGATGAATGGATGTCCATCAATTGGAGAATGGTTGGGTAAACTATGGTATATGAATGTTATGGAATATTATTGTTCTATAAGAAATGACCAACAGGAGAAATATAGAGAGGCTTGGAGAGACTTACATCAACTGATGCTGAGTGAAACGAGCAGAACCAGAAGATCATTATACACTTCAACAATGATACTGTACGAGGATGTATGCTGATGGAAGTGCATTTCTTCAACATAGAGAAGAGCTAATCCAATTCCAATTGATTAATGATGGAAAGAACCAGCTACATCCAGAAAAGGAACAATGGGAAATGAATGTAAACTGTTATTTTTACCTTCTGAATCCAATTCTTCCTGTGCAACAAAAAATTCGGTTCTACACACATATATTGTATCTAAATTATACTGTAATATATTTAACATATATAAGACTGCTTGCCATCTGGGGGAGGGGTTTGGGGGAGGAAGGAAAAAATCTGAATAGAAGTAAGTGCAAGGGATAATGTTGTAAAAAATTACCCATGCATATGTACTGTCAAAAAATGTTATAATTATAAAATAAAATAAAAATAAATAAAAAAAAAAAAAAAAAAAAGAATTTGAAATGTTCAATGATGTAGCATCAAGTGTTAAGAGAAAGAAGGGACCTTATTATTAGAAACAGAAAATTACAATCATTGTTAATAGAAACTTAGAAAGTAGAAAAATCTGAGAATGCCAAATATCAGAGCAAGAAGGAACCTTGGAATGATAGAACAGAGAGCACTGGATATTTAAAAAGAAAGGGCCTTAGAACAAGTAACATAGAATGTTATAATTGAGAAAATTTGACAAAATGACAAAAAGAGGAGATTGTTGTCATCATTATTGTAAGTAGCAATTATTTTACAATTTAAAGTTTACCAAGAACTTTATCGATAATTATCTCATTTTACTCTCACAGCAACACGGAGTGATTATCCCCACTTTGCTTTTGAGGAAATTAAATGTCTGAAGCTGGATTTGAACTCAGATTTTCCTAATTCCAGATCCAGCAAGTTATCCACTACACCACCAAGCTGCTTCCAGGAGGTTATTACGCAGATGATTTATTCCAAGTTCTTCATTTTGCAGAGGAGGAAATTGAGGCTGAAGCAGCTAGTGATTCTCCCGAGGTCACACGAGAAGAAAGCAAGACTAGTAACCCAGGGAACCGAATTCAGGACCCTGAAATCAGGGCTAGCTTAGACTTGGTCTGATGAAGTTGGTCTGAAAGACCCCTTTCACTTCCTATGGAAGTCTCAGCCTGGCTGAGGCGAACTACTCCTCCGGAGGTCCAGGGAACCCCAGGGGTGCAGCAGGAGGAGTGCTTCTGCCCTACTTTGAAATGTGTTCTTTGGACGATTTTCAGAGAAAGTCTGAGTGAAGAATTTGGCCCAGGAATCAACCCAGTGGCCCCAAACCATGGCTGACCCTCACAGAGGCTAAAGTCAGAGGTGAAATGTTCAGAGGAGGCTGGCGGTGCTCCAACAGAGACCAAGGGCCAGCTACAGTTCCCTGCCTCGGGGATGGAGGGAAACAAGGGCACCATTACACACTCGGGGGTGCTTGGGGAAGGCTGGAGAAGCTCTGAAAACCTACCCAACCACCAGAGGCAGCTGCTTCGGCCCTCAGTGGCCAGGAAAACGTGACTTGATTTATTTGTTTGTACTCTGAGTACAAGGTGAAACAGGGTCTACAGCAATTGTGTATGGTTGTGTACAGACATCTCCTGAAAGACTCCAAACCAGCCCGAGAGGAACAGAAATCCACCTGGTGGCCACAGTCCCTGACACAGCCCCTGTATTTGTCTCCGATGGCCTCCAAAGCCGGGAGAAGCCTTTGGTACAAAGTTACTGTCTCCCCCCACTTTTGGAGAAGCAAGATGGAAGAAGGAAAAGAGGGGAAAAAAGGAAAGAAAGAAGAGAGAAATGAAGGAAGGGAGGGAAAGAAGAAAGGAAGACAGGAGAGGAGGGAAGGGAAAGAAAAGAGAGAGGGAAGAAAGGAAATAGGAAGGAGGATATGATTTTTTTTTAAACTTGTTAATCATTTCCAGGGGGTCAAAGTCAATGTCTTCCCACACAGAGAAGCATTGTTTATTCCATGAAGACATCTTTTAAGAACTATCTTGACATCCCAGTATCATGGGGATAGAGTGTTGAATTTGGATTTAAGAGATATTGTTGTTCATTCGTTTCAGTCGTGTCCAACTCTTTGTGACCCCTTGTGGGGTTTTCTCAGCAAAGATACATGAGCGATTTGCCATTTCCTTTTGTGGATTATTATACAGATGAGGAAACTGAGGCAAACAGAGTCATATGCCTAGTAAGCATCTGAGCCCAGATTTTAACTCGGGTCTTCCCGACTCCAGGTTTGGCAATCTATCCACTTGCCTTTAAATACTGTCTCTGCCATTCACTGGCTATATAACTATAGACATTTCACTTAACACCAGCTGGTTTCTGAGGAACCTTTAACCTAAA
Source organism: Sminthopsis crassicaudata (assembly GCF_048593235.1). Classification (NCBI taxonomy): domain Eukaryota; kingdom Metazoa; phylum Chordata; class Mammalia; order Dasyuromorphia; family Dasyuridae; genus Sminthopsis; species Sminthopsis crassicaudata. Next base: position 664,818,088 of record NC_133618.1, read on the forward strand.
ATACTGTAATTTTCCCTGTGCCTCCCTCCATTTTTTACTCTGGAAAAATGGGGATAATAAGGCCTGTTAGATTGATGTAAAGGTTCTCTTCCAATTGCCCAGTGAACTGCCTTAAACAGAAGGTGTAGAAGATTTACATGGAGGAAAGGGGATACCCCGCCAGCAGCTTCCTATATGGATAAAATCACGGGTTTACATCAAAATTATAGGTAAAGACATAAGTGTATAGCCTTAGATTTATATGGTGCATTAGAAATTGCAAAGCACTTTGTCAATATTACGGGACAGTGCTGTTTTTAACCCTGTGTTACTAGAGGCAGACAGGCTTAAGAGCCTTCCTTGTCCAGGGGTCCCCAGCTATTGTCCGAGGTCATGGTGGAACAGAAATGTTCTGTGCACTGTGGCACCCCCTAGGGGCCTCTCTGTCTAGATATAGATCTGTAAATCTATGAAGCTAGGAACCTTTAAGTCTAAATTTATCTCCTCTATATCTATATCTATCTATCTAGATAGATAGATAGATATAGATATAGATTCAGAGACAGAGAGACAAAGAAAGAGACAGAGAGACAAAGAAAGAGACAGAGACAGAGAGACAAAGAAAGAGACAGAGAGACAAAGAAAGACAGAGACATAGAGAGAGACAGACACAGAGAGAGACAGAGACACAGAGAGAGACAGAGACACAGAGAGAGACAGAGACACAGAGAGAGACAGAGACACATCCACTGAGAAGCAGCTGAGATATGAGTCGGAACACTCTCCTCTGGGCTCACATCAACGTGAGTTTCTTAAGGACGTCCACGTTCCAGGCACCATGCTAAGTGGGGACTCTTGTAGTGCCCCCACTTACAGCTGACCTTTCTCTTGTCACTGCCCCTCTCCTCCGCTCTCATCATCGTTATCATTAAGTCTCTCCAATTTTCAGGGTCCTACTTGGGACTTCCAGGTCACTGGAGAGAAAGGCTTGTGCATGTCCTCCTGCAAATCTCCCACAGCGAGATCTCCCCAACCTGAACGGCTCAACGTTCTAGGGGTCGCAGTGGAGCACGAAGGCAGGCCCTTTGATCTGCTCCTGAGCCCGTCTTTTTTCATCATTTCCCAGATGACAATCTCTTTCTCTGGAGAGGTTTTTCCTTGGTAGACTGCAGCTCACTCCTGACCAACATGGGCCTCTCTACCAGGCTTTGGGGGAACGCTCAACCTTAATTCCTTAGACTTTGGGGGATTCCAAAAATCACAGACCTATATCACCCACAGAAGAACAATAATCTTAAAAACTCTGCTTCCCACAAAACTTGAGGGTTTTCATCCTTGGAATAAAAGATTCCAGAAGCCATGGGCTGTGAGTCAAAACAGAGAAGAGAATTGGGACAGGGAGGGGGAGAAGCAAGAGGTGGCCAGCACCCATCAGGACCAAAATGGGACATTTTTGTGGCTCGACCATAAATCATTCTCTTGGGCAACAGAAAGAACTGGCAGCTCCTCTTACTCCCAAGTATTCTGGATGTTTGACTCTGTCCCACTGAGCTCAATGGAAACAATTTTTTGCCTCCAGAGTGGGTCTGTAGTTGTGGGAGAGCACTACGCAGCAGGGGCCAACTTCCCATTTCCTAAACATTAATTAGTTATCAACATAAGCAATGAGAATACTCAGTGGGGAGATTAGATAGCAAACAAGCCAGGGGACTGGAGTGCGGGTGGGAGCTTCCCAAGTTAAATTATAATCATCCAAAGCTATGCCCAGGAGACTGCTGGGAATATCAGAATAGTTCTAGCTACAAATGGTATAGAAGATTATCCTCTGAAAGAACACAAGGAGTCAGGGAGATCTGATCATGTCACCCCCTCCACCCCCCACCCTGCTCAATAAAATCCAATGGCTCTGTATTGCCTTTAGGACCCAATATAAAATACTCTATTCAACTCAACTCAATAAACATCAACTTTCCCTCCTGAAACTCCCTAAACAAGACAAAGATCTGGGGTGAAGAACAGAACTGCAGACTCCAAAGACTGTTAATAGTCAATGACTAACCCAGAGTTACCGAGCTCATAAATGAGGCAAGATTTGAATTCTGATAGTCAATGGCTCCAAAAGCCCATGACCTGCTCCCTGGACCATGCTGTCTCAACTGGGCATGAGTACAAGGCGCTGTATAGAAAGCTCTTGGCAAACCCCAAAGTACGAGATCATGGCAACTGTTTGGTCTACTCTTTTTTTTTTTTAACTTTTTTTTTTTCCTCCTGAGGCTGGGGTTAAGTGACTTGCCCAGGGTCACACAGCTAGGACGTGTTAAGTGTCTGAGACCAGATTTGAGCTCGGGTCCTCCTGAATTCAGGGCTGGTGCTCTATCCACTGTGCCACCTAGCTGCCCCCTGTTTGGTCTACTCTTAATGATATCCAGGCTGCATTTACTCTTCATCCTCTCAGCTTCTCCTCAGTTTTCATGCCTTTTCTTTGCTCATTCAAGATGGGAGAATAATGTAAAGGTTTCTAAACTAGAATTTGGGAGACTTGGGATTGGGGTCCAGTTCTGCCACCAGATGATTATGGAAATAGGCAAGTTACTACCTCTCATCAAGAGTTAGTTATAGTAGCTATAAATCAAAAAAGCTGAGCAGGAGCTGAAATCCTCTATCTATTCTTGTTGTTCAGTCATTTTACAGGTATGCCCCATTCTTCATGACCCCACCTGGGGTTTTCTTGGCCGAGATAGTGGAGTGGTTGGCCATTTCCTTCTTCAGCTCATTTTACAGATGAGGAAACTGAGGCAAACATGGTTAAGTTATTTGCCCAGAGTCACATAGCCAATAAGAGTCTGAGGCCAGATTTGAACTCGAGAAGGATGAGCCTTCCTGACTCCAGGCCTGGAACTCTTACCTTCTGCAGAACCCCTTAGTTTCATACTCCCAATTAGAAGGTAAGCTCCCTGAGAGTAGGCACTTTATTTGGATTCTTGGTGCTTTTTCATTCACTCATTCAAAAAGTCTTGAAGATCATCCCAAAGCTTTCTTTTTAAAATTGATCACGGCAGGTTTTCTTGAGACTATCAGGAATCATGGTATATCCCAAGAAGTGTACTACGAAAATTATGGGAAATTTCTTGGAGGTTTCCAAGATAAGCAATGTGGTTCAGTGGGAAAAGTCGTAGATTTAAGGTCCAGAGCCATTGACACTACTTCCTTTCCAAGACTTTCAGCAGGTCACTTCTCTGTAGCCTCAGTTTCCTCAGCTGTAAAATGAAGGGATTGGACTCCATGACCTCTGAGGTCCCTTCCAGCTCAAAATATATAATTTTACAGAGTCTGGAAAAACCTTGGTTTGCAGTATAGCCCACCTGTGACACTAGCTATGATGTCCTCCTCTCCATCTGAGTTTACTCAACAATAAAATGGGATTAATACCACCTGTGGTGGAACAGCTAGGTGGCGCAGTGGAGAGAGCACCAGTCCTGAAGTCAAGAGGACCCGAGTTCAAATCTGGTCTCAGACACTTAGCACTTCCTAGCTGTGTGACCCTGGGCAAGTCACTTCACCCCAGCCTCAGGGGGAAAAAAAAAAAAAAAACACCACCTGTGGTACCTACCACACAGTATTATAGTGAGGAAATGAGATTATTTCAGTAAAGCATTTGCAAGCCTTCAGTTCTTACGACAGATACTTCAACTTTCTCTTTTTATCATTACTATCACCTGCTGAAGAGATAAGACAGATCTGGGACAACACAGTAAAAGCTGACAGGAACTTCCATGTTACAAGATTATAGATCCAGAGTTATAAGGCACCTTAGAAATAGCCTATTTTACAGATCAGAAAACTAATGTGGGCCAGACAAGAGAGTTAATATACCCAAGGTCCCGGCACAAGAATTGCCAATCAAGATTTTATTTGCCTAATGTGATACAAGCACTGTGCTAGACGCTTAAGGGTACAAACCCCAAAATACGGTCTCGTCCTCAGAAAGTTTCTATTCTACTGATAAAAGTACTGAGAGGTAGAGTTTGGATTTGAACTCAGTCCTCTGGTTCAAAATTTTGGAATCTTACCACCACATGGTACCTCAATCAATCGCCCATTATATACTAACATTTAAAGCTGAAGAGAAATACAAGGATATTTATAGCTATATTTCTGGATCAGACCTGTGTTTTCAAGTAAGGGATTGGGAGGTTAGGGGCCTCTGAGCTTGTGTTCCAATGGCCTAGTCTCAAGAGTCAAGGGTCACCTCCACACTGGGAACAACCATTAGGAGAAGGTTCACCAATCTTAATATTAAACTGGAGAGCAACAGGAGAAAAAAAAGAAAGAAGGAAGCCTAAAGAATTCTGAGAGCTGGCAACCAGCCCCGGAATAATGGACAATGTACTACATTCATCCCACCCACGGCACAGGATCTCAAAGAATATCCAGCATCTTTGCTAATCCATTCACTTTGAAGTCCCAACTCCCTTGCCATTATTCCAGTGGTTTCCATTGGTGACCCACCAAACTCAAGGCCAGAAGTTCTTTAATAAAATCTTTAACTTCATATAAATACAACCAAAGGCTAGACTCACCAGCCAAACTCAAGTCAGGGATATCTTTTTCTCGGATTGGTTTCAGTTTATTTTCCATAAAAACGGCCAGAAGGAGTTGTTAGGCCAAAAGTTTCAACTGTTTTTATGGAAAATAAACTTTTCCTAAAGTCGAAATAGCACAGAGGGACCCAAGCATCGATCGGGGTTGTCCAAGGTTTCATTCTGATAGCAATACTGTAACTCAATCTGCACAAGAATATTTGTATACACTGAAATGTAATCAAAAGAGGCCATGAATGACTTACAAAATGAAAACATAATTGACCAAGGAATTTCTACCTTGGCCACCATCTTAGATCTTCATCCAGCTCTGAAAAGAGATGGCCATGCTGAGTTATTTCCCAAATCCATTAACAGTTATAATACATTTTATTATGTGGGCAGAGGGCTAGATCTGGAGTCAGGAAAACCAAGTTGAATCTTCCACTTCTTCATCTCCATTTGCTAGAACCTTCCGTAGATGCAACTCAGCTCCCTACTCTCTAGATTCTTTTTCCATCTTGTGACAGAACGTTCTCTTTCTCCCCAACATCCCACTCTATTTTGTCAATTTCCTATTGTGGACTATGATAAAAATTCGGAGGGCAGAGTCTATCTTTGTAGTTCCCAGCCTGGTATATAGTAAGCACTTAATAAATGCTTTAGCTAACACAAAATTATCTCGTATCTACTCCGTATGGGCCTGGTACATGTTGTCTCCTCTCATTAGAAATAAACCCTTTGAGGTCAGGGACTGTTTCTGTTTTTCTAAGTACATGAGTAAGGACTTGGAAATTATTATTGATTGATGACCAATTAAACTAATGCTAAATTGTGTGACCTTGAACAAAATACCTTAAACTCCCTGTGCCTCAGTGAAACCCAAGCATCAAAACTACTACTGAGCCATCTGCTTAAGTGGAAAGAGTCCTCACAGCTAATTCTACCATGAATCCTCAGGACTCCTCAAGGAGATCACTCCTAATTAGTACCTCTTTTTCAGTCCCACTGAGAAAGCTATGCAGTGAGTAATCAGCTCAGCAGGCAAGCTCTTAGGGCCTGAATCTTGATTCACCATTTCTCACACCATCTGAAGGGTCAAAATCAAATCTAGAACGGAGGGGAACAAAGACAAGATCTTTTCTAAAGATGGTTTGTCATGTTTAAATTCTATGATTCCAAGTGTGACCGAAAAAGGCACAAAGATGAGACATGAGACTCAGGATAAAGAGAAAGACTTGTATCTTCAAGTCAATGAATGCGCTTTAGTTCTAAGACACTCAGAGCTAAGGTGAGCATCCATATATCTAACAAAGCAATCTGGAGAGTGCCATAAGAGAAGTAACTCAGAGTTGTAAATAACTCTGAGTAAAGCAAAAGGGAAATTCAAATGCTTTGGGCCTAAGATAGCATTTCCCCCAAGAGGAATGAAAAAAAAAATTAGCCTGGAAATCAGAGGAAATGGGTCAAAATGCTAATTTTGCTATTAATTAGCCATATTACTTCAGAGAATCTATTTAAATTCTCAGGGCTTCAATCTGTAAAATGAGGAGACTGACTGATTATTTTAAAAGATACTGAATCGTTGGCAATTAGAGAAATGTAAATTAAAGCAATTCAAAGGTTTTGACAGGTGGAAGGGAGGGAGGAAGAAAGGAAGGGAAGAAGGGAAGGAGGGAAGGAGGGAGGAAGAGAAGGAGGGAGGAAGGGAGGAAGGAAGGAAGAAAAGGAGGAAGGGAGGAAGGGAGGGAGGGAGGGAGGGAGGGAAGGAGAGAGTAAGGGAGGGAAGGAGGAAGAGAGGGAGAGAGTGAGGGAGGGAAGAAGGGAGAGAGGAAGTGAGGAATGGAGGAATGGAGGAATGAAGGAGGGAAGGAAGAAAGGAAGGAAGGATGGGAGAGAGGGAGGGAAGGAGGGAGAATTCTTTTTTTTAGGTACAAAAGAGAACAGAAGGGAGGTCAGAAAGAATCACAAACAAGAACAGTTTTGAAAGTCACTAGATGAAATAGACGTGTATATATGTGTGTGTACACATAATAAATATACATATATAATATACATACATGTATATATATACATATACATACAGATATATATATAAGCTATATATGACAAAGATCCTATTTCACTGAAAAGGAAATGAAGGAAGAATTCAGTGGTCTCTGAGCTTCCCAGATCTCTAATGCTCTGATCCCATGACCCTTCTCCCACTCAAATTCTTTGGTTTTTTGCTTTGATTTTTTCAAACAAGATACTCCTTATAACTTCTCTGAAATGCCAGTGCTCTCAGTTCCTTAGTTACCAATATCTTTGTAGCAAATTACAAGTAGGATCGAGGTGAAAACGGCTCCTGAGCAGACACCTGACAGTCCAAGAAAAGGGAACGCTTCATCTCTTCCCAAACTGCCTCCATACCAAGGCACTACAACAATGGAAAAATTCATTTCAATTCCCAGTGAAAAATTAACTCACCCTGGGAAAGCTGCCGGCCAGAAGGAAGATGGGAAGGGCCGCACACACACCCAACCAGCACGGCTTGATTAACTTTCCTTTGGCTCTTTAAACACTTTAGGCAGGTTTTCAACTACAGTAAAATTGAATAACAAGTTGTTATGGTAGATGAGGGCCCTGGGTCCTTTGTGTAAGATGTCAAAAAGGGGGAGTGAGGGAGAGAGAACCTGGACCATCCAAGTCTGTTCAAGTTTTAAAGAAGCCACTATGGAGTTAAGATGCTGAGTCCTCGTTTAAAATGAACTGGAGTTGAAAATACTTTGCCTCTTTCCAGAAAATGAATCACAGCACATCTAGAAGGCTAGCACTGGCCAGCACCTGGCCACCATTGGACAAAGGACGATTTAGAACTTGGTTAATAAAATGGGGTTTCAGTAACATTCTTCCGAACATTACAGAATATCTGCATTGGAAGAGACTGGAGAGAATGTCCCTGTGCAGGTGAGTAAACTGCGTTCCGGGGAGGGGAGCAACCCAACACTGTCGCCTAACGGGCCGTTCTGCCCCCTTCCCACACGCCCCGCTCTCAGGTGTGGCCCAGAATCCAGAATCCACGCAGTCCGAGGGGCTCATTTTTCAGAGCAGAAGAAGCTCCTGGCACATGTCAGTGGAGCGGAGACATCTGGGCCCCTTAAATAGCCTGCCTTGGAGTATCGGGACCGGCAGAGGTTTAGAAGTCGCTGAATCCAATCCCTTCATTGTGCAGATTGGAAACAGAACACAGGGGTCACTTCTGAGAAGGACTGGAGCAGCTGGCTGGTGCCATAGTGCACAGAGCACTGGGCCTAGAGACAGGAAGATCTGGGTTCAAATCTGGAACTCTCTAGCAAGTCACTTGATTATTCACCTCAGGCTCCTCAACTATAAAATGAGTGTCACAAGAGCACCTCCCTCTCAGGGTTGTTGTGAGGATGAGATGAATAATATGTGTAAAGCACTTGGCACAGTGCCGCACACACAGAAGACGTTATATAAATGCTTATATCTCCTCTCCCAACCACCTGAAAGGTGGTCTTTCTGGACCCATAACCTAGCACGAGCACAATGAAGGCATTTACTGGAATGTATTATGTGATCATAGAACTGTCTAGTCTAATGACTTCATTCACAGAAGACAAAACTGAGGGTCAGGGAGGTCCAATGACTTCTCCAACATCACACAGCTGTAACTTAAAGAGGCAGGATTTGAACACAGGACCTTGAATTCCAAACTTTGAACTCTTACAACTTCATCACACTGGACCCCTTGGGCAGCAGTAGTTCCTGAAAACATCCATTACAATCTGGAGTCTCCTGCCAATCCATTTTCCTTTTCAATAATATCTAGCTTCAAGTCATTCCATCCAGCTAAGTAGCAGTGCTGCTTGTGGAGTTCCTTGATAATATAGGTCATAGAAATTGGGGCTAAAAGGAAGCTTAGAGGGGTCCATTTTACAGATGAAGAAACTGAGGTCCGCCGTTTCGTTCTCATAGTAACATAGTAATAAGATTAAAACCATTCCTTAGAAGCACAGGAAGTCTTATCAGCTAAGTCCAACCCCCTTTTTGGGGAAATAAGGCACAGAGAGATTATGATTTGCCCAGTGATTGAGGAAAGATTTGAAACTGGATGTTCCTGCCTCCACAGCTAACTCTCTGTTTGTTGGATGGAATTATATGGACATGAATAAAGAAGCAAGGTGCGGCTTAGCCAGGCCGTCCACATACCGCTCGTGGACAACAATACCGACAGCCTCATTTTCAAACATGAGCAGTGAACTTCCTTCATCCCATGCTGACTCACTCTAGGAGCTTCTCAGGCTACCTTGTACCAAGGTTAACAGCTTAAAGGAAGAAAAGAGTCTGTTCTTATCACACCTGACTGTGAACAGCTGCCCGGGGCTGCTGCTCCATTTTTCAGGAGAAAAACAGACATATCAAGCACTTATTAAGCACTTGTTGTATCCCAGGCATTGTACATATTCCTGGGAATACAAATCCAAGTGAACAAGAGCTTACACCTCAATGGGGGAGAAGAAACATAACAGAGAGTTAGAAAGGATTGGGGGAGAAAGGTCAAACAGACAGCAAGGGGCAAGGTAAGAATATGGCAGAAAGAGGGCATGGGAGCCCCTTTTCAAAGGGAGGTATTGGGCAAAGAGTGGCTTGGAGAAAAATTAGGATGCATTTCCTCTTATAAGAGAGAGAGACACAGAGAGAGAGAGAGACAGAGAGAGAGAGAGAGAGAGAGAGAGAGAGAGAGAGAGAGAGAGAGAGAGAGAGAGAGAGAGAGAGAGAGCGCCAATAGGGCAGCTCAAACTTTCATACTGATTTTATTATATAGTTAAAAAGAAAACCAGTCAGTCAACAAATATTTATTGAGTGACTACTATGTACTAAAAATCATGAAAACAAAGTTCTATGTGATGGAGCCTCCTAATTCCATGAACAATCTTTATTTCTGTTCTGTAATTGGTATGGAAGGTTTATTTTATTTGGTATTTATTGAATTCTTAATAAAAATAAAATGAATTTTATGAAGTTGTGTGAAGACTAGGCTCCAAAAAAGATAAGAACTAGAGCCAAAGGATTCTGGGAAGGAGATGGGGGTGGAGGCAGTGCCTGCTGTCTTGATTCCTGCACAGAAAGTTCTCTCTCATGAAATATCAAAGGGAAATCTTGTCAGAGTGACTCTCTCTCTTTCTTAGGCTCTAACCAGCATCCTGCTTTTACATTTCACCTGCAGAGCATCGAGGTACATCATTTTAGGTCTAAGACAACTCTTCTGGTAGCTCTGTGATGGCCTTGGCCAAGATGAGTTCACAGGACTGCCATCTCAATCAGAATCACAGAATCACAGAATTTCTAAACTAGAATGCACCTTTAGCAGCCTCTACCTAAACAAAAACCCCAATTGGCCATCCAGCTTTCACCCACAAACTTCAGTGGGGGAACCCACTAACTTTCAAGATGTCATATTCCCCTCTCATTTTTTGGAATACGCCCCTCATATTCCCAAATGACTCTGTATTTGCTCTGTATTTTTATAATCTTATTCAAATGCATATGGTTCCCATCCATCCCCCCCAACAGAATGTTAACTACTTGATGACAAACATTATTTTTTGTCTCTGTCTTCCAAAACTCAGCCCCCATTTGGACAGACACTCACAGAGATTGTCCCTTCATATTTATATCTGGGACAGGCAGTCTGGGTGTACAATAATCTGGCCCCAGCGATGAGCAACGAGGAAGAGAATGCACAGATTGCCTTCAGGAAAGCTCCTTTACTCACCCCAAATTCCCATAAACACAAAACATTACCTTTTCGAGCATAGTTACTACTAATTGGAACCATTGAGAAAAAAGAATAGTTGAGAAGGAGAAGAATTTAGGGCTCTTATGGAAAACTAAGATGATAATGAGGCTCAATTGAGTTTAGTGATAGACAACAATTAAATCAAAAGATTACCTTTTGATTCCACAGGTGTCCCGTATAACAGCCAGACTAGATTACAGCTACCTCCAAGGAATTAAAAATAGCTTCAAACAGGGAACAATAAGAGAAGGGCATGATGGGAATAAGCAAAAAAGAAGAAAAGGGATCAAAGTTCTCATTAGGAAAATATATTAATAAAATAGGCTGTTCTGTTGATGGGGAAAGGAGGCAGAAGGATTACCAGAAGGATCCTTTCATCCCTTCAAAATAGCAGGAGAAATGGAAAGAGGTCTCCAGCACGTCCAAGGAGCCACCTGTCTGATCATGGAAATGAGAACATAGAGCTAAATCAGATAGAAAGTTGGAAAGGTTGCAGCATGCTCAGCAGAAAACAAAAGAATAACCCATAAGGAAGCAAAGAAAAGATGGACACTCATGAATATAATTTCTTCTAATATTATATATGTTTTCTTGAAATGGAAGTTTATTGTTATATATTTTGAATCTTCCCTGATGTTCTGCTGGGCACAAGACAATATTTTGTTTTGTTTATTTTCACTTTCCATCTTTCTTCTTCTATTCTATTTTTTTTCTTAATTTATATTTAAATAATCATTTTAAATTATATTTAAATCAATCAATTTTAAAAAAGGAAAATTTGAAAAATAAAAAAGAAACATTGCTGGGAACTCACAAACTAATAAGCCCAACATTTATTTGAATGCTTTTCTATCTCCAATAGCTAGCACAGTGCCTTGCAAATACTAGGAGCTTAATAAATGCTCAACAAATCAAGGTAAATTAAAGTGTTTTCATTATTTCAAATCTAAATTCACCTCTCCACAATTTCAACCAATTAACTGAATGACTGCTCTTGGTTCTGCCTTCAGGGATCAAGGAGAAAGTCTAATCCTTCTTCCTGATGACAACTCTTTGAAGACTTGTAGACAGCTATCATGGAGGTCAGCTCCCTTACATTCCCTTCCTAAAGAAGGACAAGAAATAAGATTGATTACATGAAAGGAAACACGCCCATGTCTAAAATCAAGTGCAAAGAACTCATGTTTCCCCAATTCGGGTACTCATGTCCTGCCAACTTTTTTTTTTTTTTTTTTTTAACAGACAAAAGCCAAGAAAAACTTATTCCCAAACCTATAAGAGTAGCCACAAAGCTTCTCAAATAGCACCTCCTACTGGCTTACCCATGAATCTCAACTAGTGTCTTGCCTACTGCCAAGGAAAAATAAAACTGGAAAACCAGATCTTAAAGAAAATAACTGTGGGCCAGCAAAGTTTATACTGGTTTTCTTATTAACAGGGGATCAGGGTTTCCCAGTAATTCCAAAGTCAATATGGAGGCCCAAGGAAATGGACACAGGATCTGCTATCACTGACACTGGTAAAGGTGACCTCAAATAGGAGAGGAGAAGGAGAACAGAGGGTGTGATGTTTTTCTTGCAGTGGGTTTCATTCCTGGCCCCAAGCCCCTATTCTACCATCGCTTTTTACCCTTATGCGGCAAAAAAATGAGGAAAATGGAATGGCGAGTTACAGAAACATCTGAAAACTATGAAAAGTAGTACCTGCTACGGGTGGAGGAGAAAAGCGAACTTCTCCTGGATTATTTAGACTAAACCACAAAGTGGAGAAAAATGGGAGGCAATGAACTTCTGAAAGATGCTATGCATTTTTCCCCAGACTCAACAAAAACAGCCATTTTCTACAGCCTACCCAAAGATCTCTGTATCACGGCCTGAAAAAACTCAACAGAAATATACACACAACGAACAAAAGTCACCCAAAAAGCATCAGCAGGGACAACGGCAGGGGAAGAGAGCAATTGGCTAGATTTTGGAAAACTCCAGTCTTGGTACTTACTTTGCCAAGTATAGCAATCAGGACAAGATGGCAATAAGGACAGTTTTTTAAACCTTGAACATCTTTAAAAAAACACTTAAACCCACAATTTAGCACATTGCTGTCATTTTATTTATTTTTTTTTTTTTTGAGACCAAGGATATCATTATTATGAGGAACTCCCAGATGAGGAAATTCCACCCACCAATGCTGATGAATGTTCATTCCTGGCTCCATTCTGGGCTCTCACCGCTGGTTTCTCTAAAATCTCCCAGCAGCCATCTCATACAGGAAGACCACTCTACTTCTTCTCATTGGTCATCTGCAAAGTCTGGTCCTTCACTCCTAAGTCTCTAGTTTTCTTGTTCCTCCAAGCTCCAGAAGGAACCTTCTCTTCCCCCCACCTCCTCCAGCCCTTTCAGCTTCATTTTATGCTTGTCTTGCCCCTTAGAATGCAAACTCCCCAACAGCACGGCTTTTTTATTTTTTGCTTGCCTTCATGCTTAGCTTGGCACACAGTAAATGCCTAATAAATACTCACTGACTAGTGACTAGTATTTTACAACCTACAATCTCAGGGAATTGCCAGGAGCACCGAGTGTTCTGCCCAAGCTCACACAGTCAGTCTGTCTCAGAAGCAGGGCCAGTCCTCTGTCCACTACACTCTGTCTACCTGGCAAATAGTGCTTAATGATGAAAGATTAGCTAATCGAGCAACCCAGTGGGACAAGTAGCACCATTATAATTGTACCCATTTTACAGATGAGGCTCAGAAAAATTAAGTGGACTGCCTAGGATCATGTTCCTCCTCCCAGGGACAGGGTTCCTATTTCCCTTCACCACTTGCCTCCTTCCTGAGCATTCAAATCCTTGTCACCTCAAAAAAGAAAATTGCCTGGCTTAAAAAGGACTGAGAACGTGGGACTTTCATTCTTTGTGTCCATACTAAGGCAAGAGAACATTAGCTCTGAAAACTTTCAAGTTCGAACTGAAAATGTGAGCCAACCAGATCCTACAGATCCTGCACAAAGCAGGGAAAGACTGGGAAATGAGGGAAAAGCAAAGTATGGGGGAGAAAGTGCATCTTGTCTAAAAACAGGGAAATGCAGGGCTCGTCATGAGGGGGAAAGCCAAAAGGATGATGCCGGCTTTGGTCAAATTGGTTAAATGAAAGACTGATGCAAGAAGAAAAAAAGACAGGTCAAGGTTCTCCAGAAAGTTTATTGTTGATATTTACGGCATATGTTTATGTACGAAGTGTGGCAAAGCACAATGGAGAGTGTCAGAAATGGAGTTCAAATCTCATCTCAGACACTTAGTCAACTTCCTGAGACTCAGTTTCCTCATCTGTAAAGTGGGCATAATAAACCTCACAGGGCCATTAAGAGGCTCAAATAGATTATCCGTAAAACCCTTTGCAAGATAGAAAAGGGCTGTGTTAGATTTTCCTCACTCTCACTTTCTCTATGAGCTTATTCGGGAAAAGATTCCTCCACAAGTCAGTAGCCACCCTCAGCATCTGTCATACTGAATGTCCACACAAAGAGAGAATGGCCAAGCTGGCAGTGAAGAAAAGCATCAGTCGTAGCTGCTGGCGGTGGGACCCAGAAACCAAGCCCACCTGGCTGTTTCATATATACACACACACATATACATACCACCACATAGAACCATCTGGGAATCAGACCCCTTCCACTATGTGTTTGATGTTTCCCTTCTGTCTCCACCCCTCAGGGTGTCCCTCAAAGAGTCTAAAGGGCTCCCCAAATCACCCCGCCACAGAACAGAACCAATCTAACCAAGCCGGCCGGAATGGAGACTCCCACAACAATTCAGGCCACCCAAGAAGGCCTCAGCATTGCTGATTTAAGGGGAAATGTTTACCTTTTCTGAACAATAGTCAGATTATGGAAGTGAAAAAGCCAAGAGCTGTGGGTTCTAGGCCCAGCTCTGCCAAAAACTATCTGGCTGACCTTGGGAAGCACCATGACTTCTCTATCACATTTTCTTCATCTGTAAAAACAACAGTGTTGCACTAGATGATTTCTGAGACTCCTTCAAGGCATAAAATTAGAGGATTCTGGAGTGTTGAACGTGGCACTGGGGGCAGAGTCCCAACTCCGCCACGACTAGCTGTGTAACTCCAGACAAGGCTCCCCCTCTTGTAAAATGGACCTCCAAGCTTCCTGCCAGCTATTGATCTAAAATTCACTGCTCCTGCCTTTAAATCACTTTAAATCACCAGCCTAGACTTCTTCATTTAATTAATGTCCTCCACTGTCTCCCCAAACTCCTCATCAGTCTATCCATTTCATCCTCTGCCATTCCCTCCTTTTTTTCCTTCAATCTTTCCCAATATCAGGGTCTTTTCCAATGAGTCCCGTCTTCTCACTCTGTGGCCAAAATATTAAAGTTTCAGTATCACATTTTAAGAAAGACACTGGCAAGTTGTGGAATCGGTCATTCAACAAGCCTTTACCAGAAATGTGGAAATATGTTTAGAAGAATTGCACCCATATTACTTGGGGATGTAGGGAGGAAGGAAAAAATATGGAACACAAGATTTTACAAGGGTGAATGCTAAAAAGGATCTTTGCATATATTTTGAAAAATAAAAAGCTATTCTAAAAATAAATAAATAAAATATATATTTTAAAAAACAAAACTTTATCAGGGTTTTGCAAGGGTGAATGCTAAAAAGGATCTTTGCATATATTTTGAAAAATAAAAAGCTATTCTAAAAATAAATAAATAAAATATATATTTTAAAAAACAAAACTTTATCAGGGTTTTGCAAGGGTGAATGCTAAAAATGATCTTTGCATATATTTTGAAAAATAAAAAGCTATTCTAAAAATAAATAAATAAAATATATATTTTAAAAAACAAAACTTTATCAGGGTTTTGCAAGGGTGAATGCTAAAAATGATCTTTGCATATATTTTGAAAAATAAAAAGCTATTCTAAAAATAAATAAATAAAACATATATTTAAAAAAAAAAAAAAAACTTTATTAGGTGCCTACTACGTGCCAGGTACTGCTCCAAATGACAGACATATGAAGAAAGGTAAAAAAATAATCTAGCTAAATGCTACTTGAGTGATTGAATTCCAGTCACTGTGACCTTGGAGGCATTCCTTACAGAGTTTATCTTCTACCATCCAGTAGCAATCAAAATGTAAGCAGAAAACCTGGAAGGTCTGTCTGAATTTGGCTGGGAGAAATGTAAAGCTGGCAAATGATTAAACTAAACAACAAATCTGACACCACTGGGATTCTCCGATGAATTCCGACCCTCTGAGGAAAGTTCATCTAAACTTTTCCCATTTCTATTGGATGGCTTTCCAATGTAAAGAACTGAGGGTGGATATTAAAGTCTTATAAGTGAGCAGAGATGGAAATGATTCGTACAAAACCAGGATTTGGTTCCTTCTTTTAAGACAGAAAGGTTGCAAACCATGGGAAGTGCTCGCCACACACTGGAAGGCCTTAGAAGCCACTGAGAACCCAACCTAAATGATCTCCCATCGGATGTCCCACCATATCATTCCAATGGTTTTACCTTCACCACTTTGTCTTGGATTCCTTGAAACATAATAAATCAGTCAACAAGCATTTAAGTGCCTGTTATAGTCAAAGCATTTTAGTAGAGGAATCTAAATTCAAAATGAATTTTAAGGGTAAGTAGGTGGTACCCGGCCTGGAGTCAGTAATATGAGTTCAAATTCAGCCTCAGACAGTGTATTATCCTGGACAAGTCACTTAACCTGCGTGCCTCAGTTTCCTCAACAATAAAACTAGGGTAATAATAGCATCCATCTCCTTGTATTGTTGTTGTGAGGATTAAAGAGATATCTATCAAGTGCTAAGCATAGCAAATGCTTTTTCATTTCCCCTATTTCCCAGTAGCTTTTGGTTCTATCTCAAGAAACAGGATGTAACACCCCATAATTCCTATTCATCTTAGCGAGTCAGATTCCCAGAGAGCACCGATTTTTATTCTCTTGATTCTTTGAGTAATTCTGGGGGACTGAATTGTGGATATTAGCACTCATAAGCCCCCATCAATGCATTTGCGATTAATAATTGCATTTAGCTTTTTAGAAAGATATT
Organism: Sminthopsis crassicaudata; assembly: GCF_048593235.1. Lineage (NCBI taxonomy): Eukaryota > Metazoa > Chordata > Mammalia > Dasyuromorphia > Dasyuridae > Sminthopsis > Sminthopsis crassicaudata. The sequence continues at coordinate 664,834,544 of NC_133618.1, forward strand.
TACTAAGAAGAGCAATCTTCTACCAAAAAAAAAAAAAAAGACACATGGGACTTACTGGAAGAATGGCTACAACTTTCAAGTGCATAGGTATCGAGAAACACACGTAGAGAGCTCATGTGGCAAAGAGGCAATGCATAGTGTTTTCTCTATGTCCTTTTCTCCCCACACAGAGTGCTCATGAAAGCCCCATTAGATGTGGCTCTTTGCTGGGCTATGAGGGTTCATTCCTTTGAAGAGTCCAGTCCATATTTCTCTCTACCAAGGGCATCTTTCCCATCTTCCAGATGGACGTATTGTTTCCTGCTGGAAGTCTCTCTAATGTCAGCTGGATATACTGCCTGCTACTGCTCCGGATTCTCCAAGGACAAGTCAATGTGTTGGGGGAGGAGGGAGAGGAGAGGAGAGAGGTAAGAGGAGCACTGATTTTTTTTCTTAGTAGTCTAAGGACCCGAAGGGCATAAAGCACTAGGCTTAGAATCAGGAAGGCCCGAGTTCAAACCTAGCCTCAGACACTTACTAGCTGTGTGACTCCTATTCACTTATTCTCTATCTCAATTATAAAATAGGAATAATAAAAGCACCCACCTCCCAGAGTTGTTGCAAAGTACAAATGAGAGAATATTTATAAAATGCTTACCACGGTGCCTGGCACAAATAAGTATTTAATAATTATTTTCCTCATCTCTAAGAATTATTTCCTCTCATAGAGATGGGCCAGACTGGAGATCTTCAGCCATCAGACTTATTTGCCATTTGACCCAACTTACTCTTAGACTATTGATGTGATAAACAAATGGGTCCAGAGAGGAATCTTACACATCACTCACCTCGCTGCAGCCTGAGGGCTTCACCTGCTTTTAGCCAATGGTCAAAGTGCCAAAAATCCTTTTAAATGAAGAACTCTTTCACACCTGATTTATATTTGTGATTCTTGGCTTGATTAAATGAAGGTAACTGTATCTTCAATGTCTATTGATTGAGAGGCTAGGGGGAGTAGAACCCAAAGCTTATATAAGTATATACATTTTTTCAAAATTCTTTGTATCCTACTATATCTCTTTGTATTCCTGTATCTTTACCTTGCATTATACTTAATGCTACTGAAATCAGGAACTGTGTCAAATGTAGCATTTGTAGCTCTATTTGCACATTAATATTTGTAGAAACCAAATAAAAGTATTCTAATTCACTAGATGAAAAAATTTTAGCTCAGACCTCATGTGACACATACATGTGCATATATATCCACAAACAAACCTGTATACCTACCTCCTAATCTAATATTCTAGAATATATTCTATGCTGATCCAAAAGGCAAAACTAAGATCAGGTGGAAGTCCTAGACGGGGAGGGAGAGAGGGAGAGGGAGAGGGAGAAGGAGAAAGAGGAGAGGAAGAGAGGGAGAGGGAAAGGAAGAGAGGGAGAGGGAGAGGTGGAGGGAAAGGAAGAGAGGGAGGGAGAGGGAGAGGTGGAGAGAGAGAGGGGAGGGAGGGAAGGAGGGAGGGAGGGAGAGAGAGAGAGAGAGAGAGAGAGAGAGAGAGAGAGAGAGAGAGAGAGAGAGAGAGAGAGAGAGAGAGAGAGAGAGAGAGAGAGAGAGAGAGATCTCTTCAATAACAGGAGATATTTTCCACTGGTTGCTATGACAGTCAAGAAAGCTCATGTAATCTTGGGTTTCATTAATGGAAGCATAGGATCCAGGATTCAGGAGATGTAGCCTCCATCCTGGGCAGACCATATCTGAATTATTCTGTCCAAGTTTGACAGCACATTTTTAAAAGGTCAATGATAAGCCAAAAAGCATCCAAAGGAGGGCAAACACAATAGGGAAGGCCCTCTCAAGTCACATGGGGGTCAATTAAAGGAGTCAGGCATATTTAGCCTAGAAAAGAAAAAGTTGCAGGAGTCGGAAAGGAAGATCATAGCAATTTTGAAGATCTGTCAACCAGATGGAAAGGGGATTAGTTTAGACTTATCTTTTGCTCCAGAGCTAAGAAAAAGGAATAATGGGGGAGAAGCTGAAAAAAAATTACAGGCTTGATGTCACAGAAGACTTTCTAAGAATTAAAACTATTCCCCCAAAGAGAAATGGGCTTCTTCAGGAGGCACACTTATGCAAAGTTGCACTATTCAAAGTTATAATTATGTAAAATGGGGTAAAAAATATGGTAAACAAGATATTGGTCCAAGTCGATGGAAACAAACGATATATAATATTGCCATCATTTCGTGTTTCATTATTCACACCTATCAGCAAACCTCAACAGAATTATTCAAGACTGAATATAATAAGCTGGTCCAACATATTACAGAGGGAATTACTTTCTAGATCTGAGCAAACCAGCTCTGATGTTCCATGGTTCCATGATACCTCATGCAGTAAGGAGTTACTCATCACCAGAAATTCTGGCACAGAAGCTGGACAGCCAGCTACAAAGAAGCTACAGAAGAGAGTCCAATGTTGGTGGATTCCAAATCAAGGATTCCATCTTTGTTTCAGCATCCCCCCCTCTCACATCTTCAGTGAACACCATGATCTAAGGCCACATGTTCCCAAATGCCTAACCCTCCCTTAAATAGCTGATTTAATGATTGCAACAGCCAGATCACATGTATTGCCACAGATCCATGGGCTCAGAAGAGACCTCATGAAAGCTTCTGCCTTGAGGCTCTTGGACACCCAAGTCACTCCACAACAACACGGCTCCTATTTCCCACTGGGAAAGTGGCTGCGCAACATCTCTGGATACTCACTCCCAAGCCGTTACTCTTTCAAGAGTAGGAGGTGACTTTCAAGAGGAGGTGAATTATCATTAGCAAGAGAGTTCGTGTACCAATTATCCAGATTCTATGTTGTTATACTCCAGAGTCACTATCAATATTCCTGTTGAAATACCGAACCCTTCAAATTAATTCACAGGGCCCCAACTGAACTTTTCCAAGATGGCAGATCAGTAAAGGTATACAGTATGTGCCAAGTACTACGCCAAGACTGAATATATAGCGACGAAAACTGAAAAACAAGGTTACAATCACAGCTCTTCCCACACCTGTGGGACCTGAGGAGTAACTTAGCTTCAACTTTCTCATCTACCGAATGGAGGGATTGGACTAGACAACTAGACAGGCCCTTTCTAGCAACTGAGAAACTACCACTGTATCAGTTCTGGGTACCACATTCTAGGAATCAATCAATAATTTTCAGTAAGTGCATATTATGCGCCAACCCCTGGGGATACAAACATAGAGAAACACTCCCTACTCCCAAAGAACTTAGGCCAAAGGATGTTGATGGGCTGGAAAATATACAAAGGGCGATCAGGATGGGGGGGAAGGAGATCAAGACCGTGCCTTGTGAAGATCAGTGGAGGAAACAGGCCCAGCTGATGGGACAAGATGGTACATGAGGAGCTGCCCGGCCTGTGAAGAAGCAGCCTTGCTAGATCTGAAGGCAGAGAACCTTGCTACCCATTGGAGCTAAGCCAAAATGGAATGAGCTGCATCTACAAGCAGTGCCCCTCCCTCGCTGGAGTTCTTCAAGCAAAGGATGGAGAATTGCTTGTTGAGATGGACCGACAAGTTGGGAATTCCTGTTTGGTTCTGGCTTGGACCAGAAGGCCGTTGCAGTTTTTAAAAATGATAGGATTATAAAGTGAGCTGGAAAGAACCTTAGAGACAATCTCACTCTCCCCTACCTTGGAGAACACTCGCATTTCCTCCATAGAGATCTGTACACAGAGGCTGTTTGTACAGCATCTCTCCTCCATGTTTTTGCCTTTCTTTCTATCCTCAGCTGCTCAGCACAGCAATGGGCAGACAGAAGTATCTCGATAAATGCCTGCTGACTTGCCACAGCTGAGATCTGAAGCAGAGCAGCTGACCCCAAATCCAGCATCCTTCCCGCACCCAGCCAACTCTGAAACCCGATCACCCTGGGTCTTACAAAGCCCTCTTCTGCAATGTTCCCAGGTGCAAACAGTTGGGATCAGCCAAATTCTATTTACTGCCATTCCCCAGAAGACAGCAGTTGCTGCTTCCTTGTTTAAAAAGGCCAAAAACAGAATAACGGTATTTAGGGGATAATGAGCATACTCGAGGCACACCCCAATAATCACTTGCTGGGACTTTGGTGTTTACACTCAGGAAAAGCATGAGCTGTTCAACAAACTCTTCAAATGGCTCAAAGATAGCTCTTCAGTGAAACTGTCAGGAACAAAAATATGGGGACCCACAGCTAGATAGCCAGGCTCCCTTTTGGAATGGGACAATCGTGTGAAATAATTTCCTAAAATATAATTCTTCTGAATCATTTTCAACCTCCATTTGCCTAACACTCACAGAGGCCTAAAACATATTTCGGATTAGATGAATCACATCTGTAACACAATCACCGGACACATCCCCACCTAAAAAAATAAAAAATAAAAATTCCCTCCAAAACTTGGCCATCATTACTTCTCATGAGGGGAAAAGAGAAAGGGGGTAGGGAGAGAGAGTAAGTGATTAAAAGGAAACAGGGCAGACAGTGAGTAAGCCATGAACAACTGTCCAAAGAGCTGTAAAAAGGATTGGCCGATTGTTTCCATGTGTTTCAATTAGATACAGTTTTCACGATGGGGGTGAAGGAGAAAGAGAAAAGGGGGGGAAGAATTGATACAATGGAAGGGGCCTGGTTTAGGCTGGTACATGTGTCTGATACGGGACAGATAAGATACACAAAGGGACAGGGACGGGTCTAAGGAAAGGAAGGAAGAAGGAAGTTGCTCTCCCAGCACTGTTCCCTTGCACGATGAGGAAGATCTCAATAAAGATGTAGAGAAGTGTTTCCAGCTGACAATCGCATTTCCTATCCTAATCTGCCAGTTTGGGCATTTCTAGGGAAATCTATGGAAGTCAAACATAGGGATTTGATTCTAACCTGGATTATGCACATTTCCCCCAAAAAAAAATTAGAGGGAGAAAGAGAGAGAGAGGGAGAGAGAGAGAGAGAGAGAGAGAGAGAGAGAGAGAGAGAGAGAGAGAGAGAGAGAGAGAGAGAGAGAGAGAGAGAGAGAGAGAGAGAGAGAGAGAGAGAGAGAGAGGGAGGGAGGGAGAGGGAGGAGAGAGGGAGGGAGGAGAGAGACAGAGAGAAACAGAGACAGAGACAGAGAGATGGAGAATGAGAGAGACAGAGAGAGAGATAGACAGACAGAGAGAGATAGAGAGAGAGACAAAGAGACAGAAAGACAGAGAGAAGGGGGAGGGATGGAGAGAGAGAAGGAAACAGGGAGAGAGAGGAAGAGAATGAAAGTTAGATGAATAGATAGAGAGATGGACACATAGTATAGATAGAAAGATATAGATGGCTAGATATTATGATAGATGGCTAGGGCATTTATAGATAGAATATAATAAAATGATGAATGTAGGGAGAGAGAAGGAGGTGGGGGAGGGAGGGATGGAAGGAGGGAGGGTGGGTATTTAGAGAGATAGATGGATGGGTGGATAAATAACATCACACAATAAATCTATGTAAGATATCACATTCAGTACTTATTTCACTAAGTAATTGAATTGTTACAGTTTAGGTTGGAAATTCAAGTGGCTTTTCATCTGCCTGAAGCCTATTTCCCAATTTCTTTCTTTTTCTTTTTAATCATCCATGAGGAATGGGAGAAGGGAAATGTGTCCTTAATTCTAATTTGGAGGGTGGGATGGGCAGTGTTCAAAAAGCTCCAAAGATATTAAACTTTAACGTGTTCAAAATTAATACCTCAGCAAATTGACAATATGAGTCAGGATAAAGACGTCCAGGGCAAAGTCAAAAGCAAGTCACGCTAAGTGGAGAGCTAGAAACCACAAAGCTCCAAGTCTCTTGCTTTTTGAGGGAAGCTACATCAAGTATCAAGTCCTTCAATCCAATAATTAATAAACATTTATTAAGCACTTACTGCAGTGCTACGTTCTGGGAATAAAAAAAGAGGGAAAATTAATTCCCTGCTCTCAAGGAGTTTAAAATCTAATGGGTTTAGGATCTAAAGTTGCAGCCAAAATGGTTTTTTTTATTCCCAAGTGACCCAAAAAAGGGTACCAAGAAAAATCCGGCATGTGGGAATGAGCCAAAAATGGGAAGAAAGTTTGAGGAGCTTCATTTGATATTTTTCCCACCCCAATTCATGTCATTATTTTATATCCTAGACAAATCAACTATAGCTCCACATGGCATTAAAGGTAGAGAAACAGCTCGCCCTGGAGATCGGGTGATTTTGTCTTTTAGAAGTTTATCCAAGGTCAGATCCAAACATTTGGCAGACTTTTTCTCTCCCAAACAATGCCTCCGGGTTCATTACCCGGGGAACCACATAGGTAAGCAAAAGGATTAAGGGCAATTCCTGATTAATAACAGAATCTGTTACCAAGTGTGGCAGAGCTCTGGATTCGGATCATTTGAGCTCAAATTCTTTCCCTGCTGCTTAATGCATATGGGTGAGTCACTTAATCTTTCTCAGTCTCCGTTTCTTCATCTATAAAATGACAAGGAACGGGTTTGATGGCCCCTGAGCTGACCTTTGCCAGCTCTAGATCTTTGTCCCAATGAGGGGTCTTATCATACCCTAACCTACACATTATCCAAGGAATACCCAAATTAATTGTTCTTTTTTCATTTAGCTCTGATTCATTTGCTAACAAATCCTGTAGAACTAAAACTCCTTTATAACAAATTCAGATTATTAAAAAAAGAAAGAATTTTAGACATTGCAAAAAGCCAATCCACCAGAATGCACAGACACACATCACAAAAATATGTTCATCTTGCTTTTGCTTTGGCTAATTCCCACACCTAGAGCACTGTGCTCCATTACTCCTTTTTCCTGATTTCCCTTGACATGGCTCCAACCTCACCTTGGGGCAGATGGCCATTCCAGGCCCTCGAAGGGGCTAATGCCTTCTCCTTTTGGATTACCTTCCTCTACTCTCTCTATATCTTGCAGCTACCTGGTTATTTACACGTTGTCTCATTTATTAGAATGTGAGCTTCTTGAGGATGGGAACTTTTTTGTCTTTCTCTATATCCCCATCACTTAATGCAATGTCTGGCACAAATAAGTCCACACGCAACTTTTTCCTCTGTATAGAAGAAAGAAAACTGCCCGGCTTAGTGGAAATCTGAAAGGCAGCCTTACTCCTCCTCATGGTTCTTCCTCCTTGATGCTGAGCTCTATCCCTCCTCCCTACTTCTGATACACAGCCTTCTTTCTCTAAAAACAATAACAATAAATACCAAGGAATAGCCATATAGCAGTTTATAGACTTTCAGATGTTTTATCTCTGCTCTTTTCTCTAATAAAGGTAACAATAGATATCAATGAATAGCCATATAACACTTGTAGACTTTCATATGTTTCATTCCATTGTCTTGTCTTATCCTCAAAACCGGCAAAAGGTGCTATTTGTCATCCCCATTTTACAGATGAAAAAACTGAGGAGCAGAGATACTTATAGCCAGTAAGTATCTCAGGCAAGATTCAAACTCAGATCTACTGTCTCCCCATTCATCTACCTGATATTAGTACTTTATGATTTTTTCACAGAAATACAAAAAGTCAGCACTGAAATTGATATTTGAGATTATTTCATTGCTACCCAGTCAACAAGCATTTTAAAGGTTTCTCCTCCAGCCTAGGTACTGTGCTAGGCAGTGGGGGGGTAAAAATATTAAAAAGGGGAAAAGGTTTCCATTCCACTGGGGCCACTTTCAGGCTGTCGACCTTAGGGGCTATTGTCACTATGGGGAATTGTCACTTACAGGGTGACAATGCCCAGGATCACTGCCTTACACAAAATGACCATCTAAGGATTAAAACAATACAAGGGAAAGGTCTCCAGGAGCATTAGCCAGATCATGTTCACATTCTTCATGCTGACAAAATTATATTTTATTTTTTATATTTATATTTAATTAAATAATATATATAGTACTGTTAAGACTAATACTAATTATCATTATTATGTCTGACATCGATATAACAGTTCAGCACTTCAGAAATGCTCCTTGTATTTCACTGGAATCTCACAACAACCCAATATTATGAGCCCCAGAGGAATTACTGTCTCTATGCTGCTAAGGTTTAGAGAAATCACATGACTTGCCGATGGTCCCACAGTTAGTAGGCTATAAGCCAGTGTGCTCTCTCTCCTCCCCTTCCCTTCTCACTGTCTGTCTCTGTCTCTCCCTCTGTCTTTCCTTCCTGTCTCCTTCTCCCTCTCCCTTTCTTTCTCCCTCTCTCTCCCCCTTTCTTTTTCTTCTCTCTGTCTCTTCCCCCCCCCCCACTCCTCCAGTGCAGCTTTCCTTCTAACATCATCTAAGGTGGAATGGCTAAGGTGACATTATCCATGCAACAGAGAACTGACGACTTCCCAAGTATATCTTGGATATCAGTCAATGGGTGAGCTCAGCTGAAGTCAAGGCTCAATCATGAGCCATAATACAGGCAATGTGTGTCCAACATGAGCTAAAAATCCCTGTGTACCTCCACTGAAATGTTTCACATCTCAGCCCATGGATTTCTGACTCATTCGATGTAAATTATTTTAGAAACTTAGCAACACAATGAAAATCACCATCAACTATAGAGTCCAGAGCTCCCAAAGGCAGGCTGAAGGGGCTCTCTTCTCCATCAAGTCAGCCATTAGGTTCAATGTGGTGACTACAACTAGAAAACTCAATGTAGACCACTCACACCACCCCTTCTATCCTCAGGAGATAACGCTGATGAACAGCAAAAATGACAACGTGCGGGCAGGAAACAGGGACGGCAAAGGTCTGGGAAACCCATTTCTCAATGACTGAGAGAATGCTGTATTTCTCTGCCTAGAATATCTGAGGATGTAAGAACCTTCTAACACACATAGCAGATGCCACAACGGTGGGGCCTTCCAATATTTTCGCACCATTTTTATCCCATCCATAGTAGATGCCCGTTGGTTCTCTGGATGGCTTTTTGTCCTTTGTGGCCTGTCCAATGATATCTCTATTTTTTTTTCTTTCTTCAATTTCCTTTTCCCCTCCTCTCAGTCTCCCACACCAGAATTTAAACCAGCAAACTGAAATGAAATGGGCTCTGGAACTAATGAGAAGAAACATAAATTAAAGCCTTGTCAATTTCATATATATGTGTGTGTGTATATATATATATATATATGTATATATACATATATACACACATTTATATGAAATACATATATATATATATTTGTAAGTATGTATATAAAATTCTCCTTTCCCTAAAAACATAGAATTGCCCCATAATTAATCAAATGTCATTTGCATTTCTCTTATAAATTTTCCCTTCCCTTTATTCAGTTCACTCCTCTGCCTCGGTACACCCCACTGATAGGGATTTCTTTAGAAAACTTAAAAAGATGAAACTATCAGTAAATGAAGTGAGGCTCCTTTTCTCCCGTTCAGCTGAGAAAAAAAAAATGTGGCAGATATTTTCCAGAAGGAAGATTAGTTACTGGAATAACTGGAATTCATAATAAAAATTCCATAACCCCCAGGGGCTCCTGGGAAACAAATCAAAATTTCAAGAGGAAGAAATATTCCATCTCTTAAAAGAACCCCAATTTACAGGAACTAACTGTAATTAGAAGCAGCGCAAAAAAGGCCCAGAGTGGCAGTTAGGAACCCTGGTTTCCACTCTTTCAGGACGCTAATAATTACTTGTATAAATAATTCTTTTCTTCCTCAATTTCCTCATTCGGCCTTGTATCTTAAGCACAGAGCCCAGTGCTGCCTTGCACACAGTAAGTACTTAATGACTTTCCTTATTATTGTATTGATTTTATACATGCTTTATATTTACTTAAATAGACATGTGTTATTTTCCACTATAGAATGTAAGCTTCATGAGGGCAGGAATTATATTTCTTTTTTGCTTTGTATTCCTGGCACAGCGTTAACATATACCATTGGCACTTAATAAATGCCCATTGAGTGTTTGTTAAATGAAATCTTTCAAATAATATGTTTAGGCTAGATCTTTAATGTCCCTTTTAGATGCAACAATCTATGACAACAGCATAGAGAAGCTATCTCTTATATTCTATATCTGTCACTCTCTCAGACCAAGCCTCTTGCCTACCTCCCCTCAACCCTGCTCTATGAGGCATCCATTCCAGTTCTCCCTTCCACCATAGATGATTTCCTGATACAACATCATGCAATTTATTCTTCCCAGCCTTGTCAGCTATTCCACCATGTCACACCGCCATCTTTCATGGCCACAGATGAGCCAAGTAACGACAAAGAAACGTGTTTCCATTGGCCTTTCCCATAAAATGGGACTGGCTCAATCTCCAATATATTTATCAATCATTTATTAAGCACCTGCTGTGTACCAGATGCAAAGCTGAGTACTGGGGATAGAAAGACAAAATTCAATAGTCTTATTCTCTCAAGATTACATTCTAACTGGAAGGAAGGGAAAACAAGTACCAAGAAGGATAAATATATACTGGAGCCAAAGCCTTTTCTAAGGGTAGTGTGCAGGGATACCAGAAATTCCTTTGTTCTAAAAAGCTAAGAACTTTTTGGTTAATATTTTACACTGGACTAGTTCTAATAAAGCAAGCTAAAATCAGTAATTCTAGGCTGGAATTGCTTTCCAAATGGAGTAATCATTCTTATCACTTCCACATGGGAAGCAGAAGACTCTTTAACAAATGAAGGTAAAAGCAAGTTTGACTGTCAGCTAAGGGGTCAAGGTCAAGGAGCCTTTGACAAGTTGCTAATGAGGTCCTCTAGCTTCTAAACTCAGTCTTAATATGAAAATAATAAGAAAAAATAAATCACTTAGCCTTATTTGCCTCAGTTTCTTCACCTGTAAAATGAGCTAAAGAAGAAAATAACAAACTACTCCAGTATCTTTGCCAAGAAAATTCTAAATGAGGTCACAAAGAATCTGACGTGACTGAAATAAGTGTACAACAAAATGTATTTTCATTTGTTTTGTTACATTTCCCAATTACATTTCAATCTGGTTCAAGTCTCACCTCTAATCTAAATCAACCCTCTCATTTTACAGAAAAATAACACAGGGTCACAGATTCAGAGTTGGCTGTAACCTTCAAGGACCCTAAGTCCTGTTCCCTCATTGGAAAATGAATTTTCCTCTCAAAGCCATCAAAATAGGCAAAAGTGTTTGTGCATTTATGCCAACACTAGAGTTTCAGGAAGAGTACTTCCCACTCCCAATTTTCTTGTGTAATTGAGAAACACCATCATCCAAAACAATTTTGCAACATCCCATTAAAAGAAACCACCACCAAGTGTTAGTTTTGGCCCTAAAGGATGACTTAAGTAAGATTAATTTCATAGGAATGAATAAGGCAAAATGTCTTAAAGACTTGACTAAAAGTTTACATTTTCTTTCTTTCTTTTTTTCTTTTATTTGAGTCTTGTACAAAATCACTAATATGGCAATGTTTTATATAATTGCACACACACACACACACACACATCTTGTATGTGTTTACCATCTCAGGGAAAAAGAAGGGGGAAGAAGAGACAAAATTTGGAACTCAAAACTTTAAATAAAAAATGTTTTTTATAAAAACCTTAGCTAAAGAATTTTGAGTTTGACAATTTAATCCGTTCTGTTGGCAGAAGTCCTCTCGATGGCCTCTCCAGTAGGACCCAAGTGATAGAGGGGAGAGAAGATTCAACACCACTCTCTTTGCTTCCTTTCCTCAGGTCTACGGGGACAGAGAGCTGGCTCATTTAAGGGATTGTCCCAAGAGACTTCAAGTCCATAAGGCAAAAAAGAGCAGTCTGGAGCTGAGCTAAGGGATTTCTCTCATTCTAATGATCCTGATTACCTAGATATTGCTTCCTTGGTCCTAACTAACTCCTGTCAGAACATCTTTCTTACATTATAGCAGAAGTCAATTCTGACTATAGAATGAGGATTAGAAAAAAAAAAAAAAACAGTTCACTTCCTAGAGTTCATTCAGAATGTCTCCTCTGGAATAAAGTTAAGTGGCTCTAATTCACCTGTGTCAAAATGACCGGAAAACATCATCTTACCTTTTGGAAAAAGTCTTCTCCACTCTTGCCTTTTCCTTCAGCAGCAGCTGTAAATACAAAGGAAAAAGTACATTTAAAATAATTTATACTTTTAGTAGACCTATTAATGTTCATCCCCTACAACAGCAACTACACAATGTAATGAAGAGAATTGTGTGCATAAAAAGGAGACCCGAGTTCAAATCCTACCTCTCACACTGAACTGTATGACTGGAAGACCTTAACCTCTCTGATCCTCAATTTCCTCATCTGTAAAATAAGGCTAACCCAGTGAAATGAGTAGAAGCAGAAGATCACTATACACGTCAACAACAATACTGTATGAGGATGTATTCTGATGAAAGTGGAAATCTTCAACATAAAGAAGAAGTGGCAACTCACTTCCAGTTGATCAATGATGGACAGAAACAACTACACCCAGAGAAAGAACACTGGGAAGTGAATGTAAATTGTTAGCACTACTGTCTATCTACCCAGGTTACTTATACCTTCGGAATCTAATACTTAATGTGCAACAAGAACATTGGATTTACACACATATATTGTATCTAGGTTATGCTGTAACACATGTAAAATGTATGGGATTGCCTGTCATCTAGGGGAGGGAGTAGAGGGAGGGAGGGGAAAATCTGGAAAAATGAATACAAGGGATAATGTTATAAAAAAATTACTCATGCATATATACTGTCAAAAAATGTATAATTATAAAATTAATAAAATTTTAAAAATCTAAAAAAAATAAATAAAATAATGCTAACCCTACCCCAAGGGATTGCTGTGCAAATGAAATAAAGTAATATGTACAAAGCACTTTACAAACTTTAAAATGTTCTATCAAAATAAATTATTATTATTCATTATAATTCATTGACTTCCATTTGCAATCCATCTTATTTTATTTCTGCCTTTACTAAGGGTCTCACAAATCTGTTTATATCCTAGGTTGAAACTGGCCTCAAAAACAAGTATAAATATTTTAAAAATCAATTATAACTATTAAAGTAGATAATAACAAACACTAAGAAAAGATCCTTATTAATCATCATGCAATCTGGCCCTGAGTCAAGGATGCTACAATCTCCTCTGATAGCTGCAGCTCCTAGTAATCTGGACCAAAGCACTCAGCCAGAGCCAGAGCGGACTCTGCTTCTGATCCCCCAGAATTCTCGGATCATCTACCCTGGAACTTCCAATCCTCTTCCCTCCTCCACCCTTCCCTTACCACTCTCTTCTTTGCCTTTACACTCCAGAATATCCCTTTTTCCATTCATGAGCTCCCCAAATCTTCCTTTGGAGGAAAAGCCCCTTGCTGGTCACCCTTAATTTCTCTCCTAGCTCTACTTTTGACTTGCTGGCTTCACTCCCGCCAGCCCCCGCTTTAGATGCTCCTTGAGGACAGGAACCATTTTTATTTCTGACTGGATTCAGGGATGGCCCTAGAGCTTAGGGCCATCCCTGGTATACAATAACTACTTAATAAATGCTTACTGACTGACTAAGCAATGAAATTATTAAAAGTGGATGCTTGACACTGATCAAGCACAGTCCCAAAGAAGAGCCCTAAAAAGGGGCATTCTCCCACTTCTTGGCAGAAGTGAGGAACAATGGGTGTGGAACATCACGTAACTTCAGGTACTGTCAGCATTTTTCAAGATGTGGGTTAATTTCACTAAACGTTTCCCCCCTCCCTTTTTTTAAAATTCTTTCAGAATAAAGAGAAGGCTCTTGGGAAAGGAGTCGAGGGAAGAGGGACAATGGAAAAGGTAAATGATGAAAAAACAAAAAATGTCAGTAAAAACTTATTTGTGGATGGCCGCTGATTAGCCGTGCTGCAGAAGGAACCCTATGGAGGACTGTCTGTAAGGCCCCTCTCCTTGCGTCACTTGCCTGACTTTGGGCAAGCTCTTGGTCTCAGTGTTTTTATCATTAAAACAGGAGGATTGAGCTAAATGATCTCTAAACTATCTTCCAGCTTAAGCATCGAGCTTCTCGATGCATGATCCTCGGATTCCTTCCAACCCTGAGATTCTGGGATTCCACAATCAGATACCGAACTAATAAAACTGCTCTCTCCTTCCCTCTCTAATCTCTCTAATAACATCAATTATAGTTTCCTCAGCTGCATAATGAGGTCAGACAAGAAGACCTCGATGTGTAATTTCCTTCAAAGACTACAAACTGATAGATCTAAATGATGGTATATTTGGCCAAAACCCAAGACTTCAGCCTCTAGTGGAAGTAAATGAAAGTATTAGTTGATTTTTCTCTACTGTGTCAGTAAGATACCAGGATAAAAGCTTTCCTCTTCTGGCCACCACCTGAGGCAAGCCCCATTGGGGAGTCTCTGGAAACTGAAAAGAGAGAAACATGTACTTTCCAAGTCCTAATGTGCTATTAGAGCTTCAAGTGGCACCCAGACTTTTGGGACACCCTGTAGAGTACGGTGAATCCTATTACACTGAAACAGAAAATCTACAATTAATCAAGAAGTCAGAGCCATTCCGCCTCAATTCCTTTGTTAAAGGCCATGCTCACTGATAAGCACAGCTCACCACTTTTGAAGCCTTGTGAAGTCCATAAGATTATTGCCTCACGGAAAGTTTGGGCTGGAATTGACCATGGAGGCCCTCTGATCTAAACCTTGTTTCATAACAGAGGAAACTGAGATCCCCACACCAAACCAAAGAACTAATCAAGCACAGAGCTTTGCATACACCTATAGACATGTTTACATTATCTGTTCCATTAGAATGGAAGCTTCCTGAGAGCACAACTCCAATTGCCCCTTCCATATTGGGGGGGAGGGGATGACTTAGGGAGAGACAGAACTACTAGAGAATCCATTTTGGCCCTCCCTTCACATTAGAGAAAAAGTCTGATTTTTTTTTCTTTTATGGGGTGTTGAGTTACAACATTTTTAAAGATAACTCTAGTTTGGGTTTTCCCATATACCGGTTTTCCCATTCTTTTTGCAAACTTTAACTTTTTTTCTTATTTTAACTTTCAAAAAGAAATTGTATATATTTATGGTATTAAAAGATAAAATATGTTGATACTGTACAAGACTATACACATACTTTTGCATTTCTGAGTTTCTAAACTTTATGATTTCCACAAAACTCCCCCCAAATTCCCATTTACCATCATTTCTTCCTCCCATATATTGAAACTGTGATGGGGAAAGTTGTGATGTGGAAGGTAATATCTTTTTATTTTTAGCACAATGTCTAATAGATGCTTAATAAATGTTGGTTGATTAACTAGAATCGAGAGATGAAGTATCCTGACGAGATTCCTACAGCTAGGAGTCTGCAGAAACAGGATTTGAAGGCTGGTCCTCTCTCCACTTACAGCCCCTCACAGCCTCTCCTTACCTAAACATCTGAGAGAAATGTGAAGCTAAGCAAAACTCCACAAGTAATTCAATTCCCAAGCCAAGAAATGAATGGCCCATTTAGAAGATAAACTTCTCCTTCAGAAGTCTTAGCAGCAGGCCACATAAGAGACCCTCAATTAGTGTGTGCCTCATGGCCCAGTTTCCCTGATGCTATCTCTTAATCTCGAGAGGGCCTGGTGGCATCCTACATACCTCCATTCTGTGCCCTTTTCCTTAGCTGCCTTCCCTGAGTCACTTCCAAGGGGGCAGCCACAGGCTGTCACCAACTGAATCACCTCGCTTGGCTCAGAGATGGAGTAGGATGAGGGACTAGCTAGGATCAAGACACCAGTATAAGACTGACTGATGAGTCAGTACAAGGGAAGTCAGTAAGCGCTTCCTGGCCCTTGGATCTCCAGCATCTCAAGCCCAGACACTTCCCAGGGAGATGATCTATAGCTCCCCACAAGCAGGAAATAATTAATTGAAATAATAATAATAATTGAAATTAAGGCTTCCTGGTACGAGATAAGTGAGTTAGACGCAGAATGAGAACTAGACCTAATTCTCAAGATCTCTAGTGAGAACTATGTAAGAGTATAAATTTATCCTTAAAATGGACTTTATTTATTTTTATTTTTTTTTTGAGGCTAAGGTTAAGTGACTTGCCCAGGGTCACACAGCTAGGAAGTGTTAATAAAATGGACTTTAAAGGTCTAATGGCCAATAAAATGACAGAATCAAAAAGTGACCCTTCCACTGAGCCAAATGGCCATCCAGATTTAAGGAGCTCAGGATTCCAGTGAGCCACTCCAAAGAGACGGTTCTTCAACCACTGCGGAAAAAAGGTTAAGCATTTTTGCGTCTCCTGATGGACGGTCCATTCAATTGATGGAACAGCTATTAAACATAACTACGTGACAGGCATCGTGCTAGGTGCTGAGGAGACGAAGCAAGAAATGAGGCTGGAAGCCTATAATCAGCCAGGAACATTCAAAGGCAAGGCCATGGAAGTCAGGCCAGTTGGCAACGAGTTGGACCAAAAGGAAAAATACGAAGAATGATACTATCGTTTAGTCAAAGGGTTTTGCTTTTCATTGTGTTTGGAGGAAGAAATGTTTCCTGTTTCCGAGCCAGTCCATACTTGCAGCTATAACACTCCCCGACCTTCTGAAGTCGGATTGTATCCCGTGGCCCAGAGTTTTATCCGTTTAGCAGAGGACAGACAGCCGTGCCAGGCTTCCCATCCCAAAGATGGCTGGCTCCTCAGCCATCTCATCCCATGTCTACATGACCCATACTCCACTGGGGTGGGTGTTTCTGCTGTCTGCCTGCCCCAGCTTTGGACAAAAAGGTCTGATGGCCTAAAACTGCACAGTTCAAAAGAAAGGACCATGGGCCACTCTTGCCAATATAAGCAGTCGGCCGATCCTTCTGACTCCAGCAATAAATCACTTCAATACTACCGAAACATGGCTGTCCGAATCTGCTGGGTAAGCGTTTCAGATTTTCAGCGAATAATTCAGTTTTTAATGTTTATTGTCATTCCTCCAACCCTGCACCATATTTCATTTCATATTTTTTCCTTCATGAGAATTATGGGATTGAAAAGAACCCGGCCAATAAAAACAGTAAGAAGTTAAGACAGGTGTAAACTATTACATCCCTTCTCCACCCCCAATGGCACAGTGAGTTTGTTGAACTATTGAATTAAGAAAAAAAGACTCAATTGGCAATTCTTCTGAGGTCACATGGAAACTTCTGCTTCAATGTCCTTTGGATTCTGGTTGTTTTCTTTTACAACAAAACATATTCAAAGAGCATGATCAAGGACCATCTCATTCAGTATGACTGATGCTGAAAATGAAGGGGATGAGATTACTTTATATTTCTATTATATACACTTGGTATTAATTTACAGGATCAAGTAGCTAAAGCTTGGAAGAAAGAGGCCCTCTAGTCCAACCCTGTTACTCTACAGATGAGGAAACTGAAGGGGAAGGGGGAGGATTGAGGGACTTGTCCAAGGTCACACAGATAACATCAAAGGTAGGATTTGAACTCTGACTCCATGGCAAGTGTTCCTTCCATCAGATCACTGGGGTACCTGTGGTTTTTCCCAAGTAGGCTTTAAGTGATACAATTATGCATCATAGCACAATGGAAGGGACCTAGATTCAGATCCCACCTCACACAGTGTGAGACACCTTGGGCATGTGGCCAACTCCTAAGATCTCATTTCTTCATCTGTAAAATGAAGGCAGTTATTCAGAAGGCCTCTGTCACATAGTAGGTGCTTAAAAACACTTAATGAACAAAACTGGCAGCTCTGTGGTCTTTCCCCAATGTCCACTCCCCCTATGGGATCATGGGAGAGTCTTCACAGCACCAATGGCCAGAAAAACTTGGGTTCAAGCACTGCTTCTGTGGGTGGTCATGACTCCGCTGAGACTCTTGGTGCTCCCAAGCAATTTTTTGAGACTACATTGCAGAAAAGTTGTTCGTGCAATGAATGGAACAAGTTTCCACATTGGGAATACCCTAAGCTGATGAAATCAGGGATCTTGTCCAACAGAAAGGAAAAGCGAATATTGAATAATGTAAAGCAAAGTATAAAATATGATGTTTCCCTTACTCCCTAGGACCCCATTTCTTCACCCATAAAATGAAGGAGAGAGATGAGCCAGGTCCTTCCAGCTCTAAAATGTTCAGTCCTGCCAGATGATACTTCAGGTCTGCCATGAGGCAGGAAAGACTACAACCCACCTCCAGGACGTCTGGCTGAATGAAAGTGATCTGTTTGCAGTGTTCCCCAAGGGGAGCCAAATGATAAAGGTAATGATTTGAGTAGTCTGTTTCTTAAAAGATATTCCACTCAGGATTCAAAGAAGTCACATGTTTTACTGATTTATTCCACATATCCCAAACTTCCCCTAAAAGAAGTATGTCATACATTTTCCTCTCCATTAACTACTTCCAGAGAACTTCCCAACCAGCCTGATCCAGAGGACTCAAAAAGCCTCGGAGAATTTGGTTTACTAAAAAGCATTGTTATTAACACATCATTAATGGAGAGGAGAGTTCATTAAATCAAGCAGTTTCCCTCCCAAATGATACACAGGACTAAATACTGGCTAGGTTGGAAAAATGGAATTCATCTTCATAGATTCATAAAATCTCAAATCAGAAATTTTGAGCTAGAAAAGGCTCAGGGGTCAAGTCCCTTCCCCTATCTACAGATGAGGAAAATGAGGCTCAGAAGGGTTCCAACTTGTTCAAAGCCACAGTTAGCTAAGTGTCTGAGGCAGAATTCAGAATCAGGATTTCCTGATTCCAAGTCATGAGATCTAACCAAAGTACCACACTGCCTCCAAAAGGAGAGACCTCAAAGGACCTCTAGTCCATATACATACCTGAACCAGAAAGTCACCTACAAAATATTCCAAAAAATGGGCATCCGATCTTTCCTTACAGATCTCTGGGTAATATAAGTAGAGACCCTACTACTACTAGTCTGATGTTCTATTCTTGTTCATGATCTTACAGATCTAGAGCTAAAAGGAGCTTTTGGATGTCATCTAGTCTAAACCCCTCATTTGAAAAGTATAGCTGAGAGAAAGAACTTTGCCCAGCTAACTAATTGTCCAAGATCACAGAGGCGGAGAGCAGGAGAATCCAGAATTGAACCCAGCTCAGCCTTGACATGTAATGAATGGATGAAATAAGGGTTTATTAATGCAGAACAGTCACTAATCTCTTTCAGGAATGAAACCTCAAGTGGGTAAACCTTGATCCATTCAAGAACACAAGGCAGCTTAGTTCTTGGATAATTAAAATTTTCCTTTTCCTTCTGTGTTCAATGAATTTCTACCACCCTTTAAATTCTGCCTCAAAAGCAGCTTCCTCCAGGAAGTCTTCACTGATTCTTCCAGCCAATAGCTACTTTTTCCACTGGACTTCATCTTTCGCTTAGTTCTGCCTCTCTCAGATACAGTTACCTTGTAACCGTAGCTATATTATGATTTTAATCTACATATCGATATGCCTCCCTACGTTATGCTACAAGACATTGAGGGGCTGGGAGAATATCCTCTCTAACCTCTCTTTCTTTCAGATTTTAGCACAGTGGAGGTCCTAAATAAATAGCTTATCCCATGATTGATCAATAACAAGAGATAAAATAAGTGCACAAATAAAATATGACAAAAGGTAAGTTGTGATAGGGGGGAGAAGCAGATAATCATTCAGATTTTAGAAACTAGGAAGGACTATTTAGAAGTTAATCCATCCTATGAGAGATGCAGATTAGTAATATGAGGGTTAGAAGACCTGAGGTCAAGTCCTATTCCAATATACAGGAAAGTAAGCAACCTTTGGCAAGTGTTGTCAGTGCCTCCAGGAGGCCATGTGGAAACTAGTGGAAAGAGGGCTGAATTTGGAGTTTATGTCCAAGACCTGGATTCAAATCCTGGTTCTGACACTTTCTAACTTGTGTGAACTGAAGCAAGTATTTAGCCTCTCTACACTTCATTTCTATAAAATTTCTATTGAATGAGAGAGGTTGGACTTTGGTTGGACTGTTGTTCAGTTGTTTTTCAGTCATGTCTAACACTTTATGACGCCATTTGGGGTTTTTTGGTAAGGATACCAGAGTGGTTTGCCCTTTCCTTCTCCAATCCATGTTATAGAAGAGGAAACTAAGACAAATAGTGACTTGCCCAGGATCACACAGGTAGTAAGTATCTGAGGCTGGATTTGAACTCGGGTCTTCCTGACTTCAGTGTATCTCTCTATCCACCTTCCTAAATGGCTGCTAAGATTCCTTCCAGTTCTAAGGCTATAGTTCTAAGTTATGGAAGAGCTGCCAATTTACATTGATGGAGGGAGTATTCACAATGGGACAATCCCACACAATGACAGGTCCAGCTCAAAAAGAAAAAAAGTTTTATTTTAAACTACTTTTCAAAAATGAGAGAACTATGTCTTAAGTGTAATACAGAGATAATGTCTCTAGGAGCACTTTGCAAGCTGTAGTACTTGATTATAAAACCATCTGTGTTTTCTGTCAGGAAGAAATTTCCCGTGTAGGAAATCTTTCTGAGAAAGCAGAGAAATTGTTCTATGACTAAGAAGATCAATCAATAAATATCTACCAAATATGCTCAAACAGACAGTTTTCAGATGAAGAAATTAGAGCCATTTCTAGCCAAATGAAAAAATGTTCTAAATCACTATTAATTAGAGAAATGCAAATTAAGACAACCACTTCATACCCCTCAGGTTGGCTAAGATGAAAGGAAAAGATAATGACAAATGCTGGAGGAGATGTGGGAAAACTGGGACACTAAGGGAGGGAGTCCCTTTACTGAGGGAGTTATGAAATGATCCAACCATTTTGGACATCCATTTGGAACTATACCCCAAGGGCTATCAAATTGTGCAGACCCTTTGATCCAGTAGTGTCTGTATTGGGTGCATATCCCAAAAATCATAAAAGAGGGAAAAGGACCGCCGTGATAAAATGTTTGTAGCAGCCCTTTTTATAGTGGCAAGGAACTGAAAACTGAGTGATGTTCATCAGCTGGGGAATGATGAATAAGTTGTGCTAGACGAATGTAATAAAATATTATTGTTCTATAAGAAAAAGATGAGCAGGCTGATTTCAGAGAGGCCTGTAAAGATTTCGACATGAACTGATGCTGACTGAAGTGAGTAGAACCAAGAGAACACTGTACAGAGTAACAGCAAAACTGAGATGGATTTGGCTCTTTTCAACAATGTGATGATTCAAGGCAATTTCAATAGACTTGTGATGGAGAGAGCATCCACATCCGGAGAGAGAACTATGGAGGTGGCGCAGTGGATAGAGCACCAGCCTTGAATTCAGGAGGACCTGAGTTCAAATGTGGTCTCAGACACTTAACACTTCCTGGCTGTGTGACCCTGGGCAAGTCACTTAACCCCAGCCTCAGGGAGGAGGGGGGGGGAAGAAGAAGAAGAAAGAAAAAGTCAGAGAACTATGGAGATTGAACGTGGATCAGAGCATAGTATTTTCACCTTTTTATTGCTTCTTGTTTGCTTGTGCTCTTTCCATTTTGATCCGAGTTATTTTGTGCAGCATGATGAATATGAAAATATGTTTAAAAGAACTGCATGTGCTTGACTCACATCAGTGGAGAGAGGGAGGGAGAAAAACTTGGAACATAAGACGAGTGTTGCAAATGATCTTTGTGTGTATTTGGAAAAATAAAATACTATTTAAAAATAAAGATCTATCAGATGTCTAACCCGAATCACAAACACAAAACAGAGAGAGTCCTTAAGTTTTCTGCAACACACATAGTTTAATGACTCATAAGGAGTCCCAGAGCTAGTAATAGAGGTGGAATTTGAACTCAGCTCCTCCTGACTCCAAGTACAGACTTTATCCAGAATATTGCACAGCTTCTCTATAAACCATCAAGGGCCAGATTCATGTGAGTTATGATTATTCTGTCAAACCCAGGCTGGAATAACAGGCTGAGCCTGGAGTTACCATATCCAAGAGGCAAAGCAAGCCAGCACTGTGAAAATGCCAGACACACAGGGCTAATAACTCGATTATCCACAGTAACCAGAGCCAAGAACTTCACAGAGCACTGAAATGCTCAAATCATCCCAAACCTCTTTTTAAGCAATTTGCTTCTATTTCCTCCTATGTCAAATCCCTTATCAAAAGGACTAATATCATCAAGATGGACAAAGGCAATATTCCATCCATTTTTAGAATTGCCTCTCTATGGCACTTAAACCCAGATCTCAGACTGGAAGAGTCACACAACAGAAAGAGCCATGAACCAGGTAACAAAAGACTTAGGACAAAGTTAACTACTCTCTTTATGACTGGAAAAGTCACTTCAGTAGGAAGATTGGACTACATACAGAGTTTTCTACAGGTCTCTTGAACTAAAATTTTAACCATGTAATATGCTACCCTCTCCTAGAAAAAGAGATTAACCCTTAGCTAATCTTAGACTTAGGGGTGGAGGGGGAAATGGGAGGAACTCTAACTGACACTGAAAAAGCTACTGTTAGAACTGAGGCAGCCCTGCCTCACACCAGACTGCCAAAAATCAAAAAGTAAGAGCATCCATTGGACTAAGACACTGGAAAGGAAAAGGAAGGAAAGGAAGGAAGGGAAGGAAGGGAAGGAAGGGAAGGAAGGGAAGGAAGGGAAGGAAGGGAAGGAAGGGAAGGAAGGGAAGGAAGGGAAGGAAGGGAAGGAAGGGAAGGAAGGGAAGGAAGGGAAGGAAGGAAGGAAGGAAGGAAGGAAGGAAGGAAGGAAGGAAGGAAGGAAGGGAAGGAAGGAAGGGAAGGAAGGAAGGAAGGAAGGAAGGGAAGGAAGGAAGGAAGGAAGGAAGGAAGGAAGGAAGGAAGGAAGGAAGGAAGGAAGGAAGGAAGGAAAGAAGGAAGGAAGGAAGGAAGGAAGGAAGGAAGGAAGGAAGGAAGGAAGGAAGGAAGGAAGGAAGGAAGGAAGGAAGGAAGGGAAGGAAGGGAAGGAAGGGAAGGAAGGGAAGGAAGGGAAGGAAGGGAAGGAAGGGAAGGAAGGGAAGGAAGGGAAGGAAGGGAAGGAAGGGAAGGAAGGGAAGGAAGGGAAGGAAGGGAAGGAAGGGAAGGAAGGGAAGGAAGGGAAGGAAGGGAAGGAAGGGAAGGAAGGGAAGGAAGGGAAGGAAGGGAAGGAAGGGAAGGAAGGGAAGGAAGGGAAGGAAGGGAAGGAAGGGAAGGAAGGGAAGGAAGGGAAGGAAGGGAAGGAAGGAAAGGAAGGGAAGGAAGGGAAGGAAGGGAAGGAAGGAAAGGAAGGAAAGGAAGGAAAGGAAGGAAAGGAAGGAAAGGAAGGAAAGGAAGGAAAGGAAGGAAAGGAAGGAAAGGAAGGAAAGGAAGGAAAGGAAGAAGCATTAGCTGCCATCCCTATTCAGAATGGGTCATCCAGGAACTCTGGGTGCTTGGGAGCTACATTGTTCCCTAGTTCAAACTCTGCCTAAAAATTTATTTGACCTTCAAACTTAATGATCTGGCTATGAAACTTTCTTCTTAGACCAATGACCTCCAACATACGTCAATGGAATCTGCATCCAGCCGATTGCCAGACATTCTGATCAAGCCAACCAACTTGCTTTCAGACCCCATTCCTTCTTATATAACCAGTCCCAGAGGCACTCTCTATTCAAATCTGGGCTCACAAGAGTGAACAAGTTTGAGAATTTAGTAATCCTGGGCTCTTGTTGTTTTTTAAATAATATTACAACCATATGAAAGATCACTAATAATAAGAGAAACAAAAAGTAAAACAACTCTGAGGTTTCATTTCACACCCAGCTAACTGGAAAAGATGACAAAAGAAGAAAATAGCTGGTATTGGAGGGACTGTGGGAAGGAGAGCAGCATCTAAGAATCCTTTTGGTGGAGTGGTAGATTGGGCTGAACAATTCTGCAACATGACGTAGAAGTAGGAAAAGTCGTAATAGTGTTTATAGCTCTAAACCCAGAGATAATAACAACAATAATAGCAGTTTATGTCCCCTTATGGTTCACAAAATGCTTGATGCATATTTATTGGGATCTTTACAACAACCCTACTATTCTTATTTCCATTTTACAGATGAAAAAACTGAGGCTAACACAAATTAAATGACCAGGTCAGGATCTGAAGTAGGATTTGAATTCAAGACTTTATGACTCAAGTCTAGGGAATCTATCCACTACTCTGTCTAGATGCCAATGAAATTTATACCTTAAGAA
The DNA here is from genome assembly GCF_048593235.1 of Sminthopsis crassicaudata. Taxonomy (NCBI): domain Eukaryota; kingdom Metazoa; phylum Chordata; class Mammalia; order Dasyuromorphia; family Dasyuridae; genus Sminthopsis; species Sminthopsis crassicaudata. The sequence goes on from NC_133618.1 coordinate 664,858,762, forward strand.
AGCTAAAGACAGAAAAAAGGTCCCCTATAGACCCACGTATTAATAGAAGCACTCTTTGTGGAGGGAAAAATGACTAGAAATAAAGTGAGTGCCCATGAGCTGGGGAAGAGTTAGATCATTTATAGCATATGACTGTAACCAAATATTACTGTGCCATAAGAAACAGAGGATGAGGAATTGAGAGGAACACGGCAAGACTTACATGCTCAGAGACAGAGAAAGACCTACAACAATATACCCAGTGACAACTGTAATCATGTAAATGAAAATCACATATTAAAAAAAAAAAAGGAACCAGACACTACACTGTACATTAATGCCCATTCCTGACTCCAAAGAACAGGGGAGGAAATAGAATTCTTTCCTTTCTTAGGAGTTCTAAGAGACCATGAGGGTGTAGAATATGGCACCCTCTTTTGGGGACAATGAATTATCAGTTTTTCTTGTGTTACTCTTTTTCTTTTCTTTTCTTTTTTTAAAGGAAGACTTGCTAAGAAAGGAAGAGTGGTATGGGACAAACAGATTCTGAAATAATACATATAAACAAGGAGAATCAACAAAATATTAATTCAAAAAAAGCAATATCTGTTCTCTTCTAGCTTTGTCCAAAAATGTTCAAAAGATCTAGTCCCTTTTAAGTCATTTGTTCAGATTGTACCAATCCACTAAGGAGAGTATTGAGAGACTTCTTCTTGTCCCTCAAAGGTACAATGCACCTTTGTTCACAAATAATCTAAAAAGAATCCCCAACTCAAACGAAATGGCAATCATATAATGCCACTTTTTCCAAATTATCAGAACCATAAGTGAGTCAAATGATGAAGATGACACATACTAAATTACAAAAAATTACAATTTCTACCTTTGATTTAAAAAAAAAAAAACTATAATCTAGGAAATGTAGAATTAGAAAGAAGATAGACTGATGACACAGCAAAAGTAAGAATCAGCAGCTAGACAGCTTGGTCCCTGACCTCGAACATTTATGAGAAAGACACAGGCGAGCGGCTCTCTGGATGACAAGCAATCTGGGTGTTCTAACACACATTCCTAGAGCGAATACTCACATCAGGGAAATCGTCAATCCACCAAAGTGATGACAAGCCAATGAGGCGTCCAATAATCAAACTGCAGACCAAAGCCAACATCTTCCTAATGACACCAAAAGGTCACAAGAATCCCAGTACACCATGATGCCAGAAGACTTCTCATTACCCAATAAACTAGAGGGCAGTGTTTCTGTTTACAACATTCTGCCAAGAAAAAGAAAAGAAAAAAAAAAAAAGGTGCAAAAAATCTGGGGAAGGGAATCATGGGAAAAGCTCAGATTTGGATTGGGAATGTCCAAATTTTTTCTGCATGTTTCTGCAGGTGGGAGAAAAGAGAAGAAATGACCTCTGAGGTAGCTTCCAGCTTGATTCTAGGACCCCATGAAGCAGGATGGGGCAGGAGACAGAGAGTTGGCTCTGGAGCCAGGAAGATCCAAGTTCAGGACCCATCCTGGCTGTGTGACCCTCAGCAAGGCCTTTAACTTCTCAATGTCCTCGGCACTCTCTAAGACTGTTTTGAGAGCATGGCAGCAAGAGCAAGGAACCTTTGGGCAAATACTTACAAAATGCACCTCCCAAACAAATGAACAGCTTATACCCACAAAGCACACAAACATGACAATGGCAATGAGAACCTGTAAAAAATTGGAGCCTGTAAGAAGTCCAAAGCAGCACTTCCGTCCTGTCTCAGCACAAGAAGCCGGACTCACCTTGCCTGGGAGACCTCTGAGAGATATCAGCCTTAGAACAGCAGCTCCTTCGCTACTTTAATATTCCTCCTAATCCCGGCCTGAACCCAGGCCGATGAGCTGGTGCACTCTCCCAGCAGCACCTGCTCCGTCCCCACCCCCACAACACAATTCACTGCCTCCACAAAGGGAACTTGAGCCCCAACTCCCACTCCCCAAGCCCAGGACTCTAGAATGTGCCGCACACCATTCCTGTGAACGGCAGGCCAATAATAGCGAGCCAATGGGAGGCATCTCCTTCGTTACAGGAATAGCAATGTATCAAAGAAAGGTCATTCATTCTTCACTGGATGAACAGGTACCCATTGTGTCCTAAGACGAAGTGAAAAACAGTTCCTGGCTCTATGACCTTGTGTTCTAGTAAGAAAATTGGCAGCATAGCTCCCCTCCCCTTCCCTTCTCCCCAGCACGGTCGCCCACATTCTCACATGATCAGTCACAGGGGTCCCACCCACCATGATGGGCGCCTTTCTCAATTTCTCTTGCCTTCAGAAGGACACCCATGGAGCCGGTGGGCTATTTCCAGCAATTCTATCTCTCCCTGTTGCTACATGGAATGGAGATCAAAATAGAAAATGGAATAGGAGATCATGTGAGGAGGGCGAGAGACTTGTCCAAAGTCACACTGACCATATCAAAATGACAAGAATGAGAGAAAGGCCCATTCTAGGTTCTTTGGCCTTGAGCTTTGGCATAGAGACTTCTAGCATGTTTTCTGTTTTAACAGGGTTCAACCCACACTCAATCACTTCAATGAACGCTTCATCCAAGAATCGCCCCATTTCTGTAATTTGTCTTTTTTTTTTTATTTGACTTTTCCCTGAAACACCTTTAATTCATTAAAATGCCTGATCAAGGGTTTCTGTCTTCAGTATTATGATGAGGGAGGAAAAACTGGTGAGCTCCTATTTCTTCAAGTCAGCAGCAACATTCTACTTTTAAATCACAGGCCATTCTCCACAAAATTAAGCAGATCACTTCACCTCAAAAAAAGAAACAAAAAACCAGCTTAAAAACTTGAAAAATATGATCGATTTTTTTTTTCTTAGGGAGCAAGCCATCAATTTTCATCTCCTGAAAGAAACGTTTGTTTTGACTGGAACCTCACATCTGACTGTAATTTCTTTCTCCTCCAGGTTCCTCTGTTCACTAACCCGGACTCGTCTCTTTTTTTTCCATCAGCAGGCAGAAAACCACCTGAAAGGGGGCTCTGAGTCCTGGATGATGCTCGAATGGGGCTCAGTCAGTAATCGTCTTTGGCGTTCGATAAAAGCCAGAATGTAGAAGGCCTTCCATCTTGGTTTGTAAAACACAAATCCCCATCTATAATGTTGTAGCCGTCCTTGGCAGTATTTACACTTCCTTAGGGACTCCCCACTTCTATTCCGGGGAGTAACTCGACCTCGATTGAGATGTAGCAGATACTTTAACATCCTGGGTCTGCCCCTGCTTTTTTCCCCCAAACAATTCTATTTTTGCAGCTGTTTCTGGGCCCCCTGTTTGCTTTGGAGGGATTTAGTCAGTTTAGTCTTTTTAGCAGTAAAGTTCTAAAGTTTCCGAGGCCTATCCCCACCAGAGTGGGACTTGTTATAAAGGGAAAGGAAGTCTTTTGTCCATCTGAGGGTCAAGGCAGCAGGCCGGAATCCTCCCCTCCCCCACTCCCAGCTGCACCTAAGCTGGGCTCTGTACCACAAAAATTCCTGAGTAATATTTTTAGGAATCATGGGACCCAGGAAGAAGCACTGGAGATGGCATCAGAGAACACAGTCCATTTTCCAGCTCTACCACGGCTTGTCTGGCCTGGACAAGCCACCTAATCTTTACTTCCAACCTCAGTTTCTTCATTTGTAATAGAGGGGAACTGGGGTCAGTGGCTTTTAAGATCCCTTCCAATTCTGAAACTACAGTCTTAGGTCTGATGCTTTGTGGTACAGTAGCAGAAGTCAAATAGTTTACAGCAAGAACTGCCAAGGGTTTGGGGTCCAAGACCTCCAGGTTCCAGATTCCAGGCTCTGGGCTCTTACAGTCTGTGTGACCTCTGGGCTGCTCCTCAACTTCTTTGAGATAGACTCCTCACACCCAGCAAAAAAAACCACCCTGGATCAACCTTCCTCAGAGAAACTATTGTGAGGTGTAAGGAAGTAATTGTACAAGATACTTTGTTAACCCTCCCATTGACACGGTTACATTGTTGGTGGAACTGTGAACGGATCCAGCCATTGTGGAGAACAGTTTGGAACTATGTTCAAAAAATTATCAAACTGTGCATACCCTTTCATCCAGCAGTGTTTCTATTGATCCCAAAAAGATCTTAAAGGAGGGAAAGGGACCTGTATGTGCAAAAATGTTTGTGGCAGCTCTTTTTATAGTGGCAAGAACCTGGAAACTGAGTGGATGCCCATCAATCAGAGAATGGCTGAATGAGTTATGGTATATAATGTTATGGAATATTATTGTTCTGTAAGAAACGACCATCAGGATGATTTCAGAAAGGCCCGGAGAGACTTACATGAACTGATGCTGAGTGAAATGAGCAGAATTGGGAGATTATACATGACAACAACAAGACTATATGACAATCTGACAGACATGGCTCTCTTCAACAATGAGAGGATTCAAATCAGTTCCACTTGTTCAGTGAGGAAGAGAGCCAGGAAGAGAACTGTGGGAACTGAGTGTGGACCACAACACAACATTCTCACTCTCTCTCTCTGCTGTTATTTGCCTGCATTTTGTTTTCTTTCACGTTTTTCCCCCCTATCTTCTTGATCTGATTTTCCTTCTGCAGCATGATAACTGTATATAAATATACATAAATATATATATAAATATGATAACTGTATACAAATATAGATTTAACTTATATTTTAACATATTTAACATGTATTGGACTATCTGCCATCTAGGGGAGGGAGGGGAAAATTTGGAACAAAAAGCTTTGCAAGGGACAATGTTGAAAATTTACCCATGCATATGTTTTGTAAATAAAAAGCTTTAACTAAAAAAAAAAACAAAAAACAAAAAAAAAGCCTCATGCTCTGAGGCAATGGACAGGACTCTGGATTCGGGAGCAAAAAACTTGGGAATTCATCTGACTGAAAAAAACAATTCCCCTCTCTGAGACTCATTTTTCTTACCTATAAAATGGGAATAACACTTGAATAATATTCTTTTAAGGAAGTGCTTTACAAATTGTAAAGTATTAGTAAAATGTAAGTGATCACTGATCTACTCCAAGCCCCTCACTTTTTAGATCACAGTAGCGGGTATTTCTTTTTACTGCATCTTAAAATTTACAAAGCTTGTAGTGTGATATAATAATGATAATTTTTAAAAAGCATTTCTATAGAGCTTTTTAAGGTTTACAAAGTGCTTTATGGTGGTGCTGTTAGGTGGTTTCAGTCATGTGACTCTTCACAATCCCACTTACGGTTTTCTTCTCAAAGACACTGAAGAGGTTGGCCAGTCTCCAACTAGGATTCAGGAGGTCAAATGACTTACTCAGGGTCACAAGATTTGAACCCAGGGCTCTAGATCCAGGCTCCATCTCCACAAACAACCTGCAGCTACTAAAAGGCTTGTTCAAAATGCCCCAGCTAGTTAGTAGGAGAGTCTGAACAACCCTTTTCTGCCTCAGTTTCCTCCTGTATAAAGGTTGAATTGGATTGCCTGAATCTATGTTCCCATAAGCCCCAAAGAGAGGTTGCCTGGGTTTCAGAAACCTGGATTATCCAATAAAAAAGTACCAGTCTTAATGCTAGTCTTGCCTAGTAGAAACATGGAGAAGATTGCAATTTTTAAAAGTTGAGTTAAGGAAACCCAGTCCCAGTGACCCAGACTGTCACAAGATGTCAGTATCCAAACATAAAAAACTTCCTAAATGCATCCTGGGTCTACATAAAGACTGTGCAAATTTTCCATGTATTGCTGATCTTTAGACTAGGTGCCAAAGTGGAGAAAAATGCTAGCATTGGGAATGAGGGAGACCTGAGTGCAAATCCTGTCATAAATCTTTACCAGCTGTATTACCCTGAGCTAGTCTCTTAAGTCTCAGCTTCTTCGTGACAGTCAGCCTCAGTTTCCTCATCTGTAAAATGAAGATTACAATGGCACCTCATTTGTAAAATGAGGATGATAATGGTACCTAATGGCCTTAGAAGCCCTCTAAGGGTCAAATGAGAGTATAGTTGTCAAATGCTTTGCAAAAAAAAAAAAATCATGCAAATGTTGGTGATTATTCTTGCTGTAGTTGAATTTTTCAATTTCAGCTTGATGTCGGTCAGGAAAAACTTCTTTACAAAGAGAGCTGTCCCAGCATGGAAGGGCACTGCCTCAGGAGGCAGTGGGGGACCCTGCACTGGAGGTCTTCAAGCAGGGCTGATTAGTCACTTGTCTTTTCAGTGGGATACAGGCGGAAGAAGATGGACCCTTCCAAACTCTAAAACTCCATGATCCTCACTCAGAAATTGAACAAAAGTGTCATTCACAAACTTCAGAGAATCCCTCAAGCAGGAAGGCCTAGGGCTCTTGGGAGCTGCGAGTGGTATATTCTGATATCACTAATTTCCTTTGCGATCCATGTATTTTATTTTATGCAGTTAGAAGGGGTCCTTAATACATCTGATTGCCTCAAGGGTCCACGACCTCCCCAAAAGTTAAGAACCCCTGATCAAAAGCAGGACCAAGTCTTTCTATATTTTGGCCTCTGCTTGAAGAAGTCTCTTCTTGAGCAAAGAATTCAGCCTGAGCAAACCAAAGGCTTCAGGTGACAGACATGAGGCCTTTGCTTCCTGGCCCTGTCTGTCCCCACATCCTGGATCTCACTATAAAAAAGAAGCCAGCTTAATTGTACCAACTCTGTGGCTAAAAACAGAACTGAACCGTGGGCTTCCCAAAGAGTCCCTTTTACAAGCATGAAAGCAAGCCAACAAAAATGATGGTGAAAGAACAGGGTAGCCATGTGCCCATTAGGATAGCTAGGGCAAAGGGACGGCTTCCAAGAGCCAAGCTGCTCCAGGAGAAGGCCAAAGTGTCTTCCAGAGCACTGACAAGTAAAAGAACCACTTCCCTTCTTCCAACAGGTTCTTCCTTTCTTCTACTTGACTCCTTCCTTCTGATAAGGGAAGGTTTTATGTCAGTGAGAGGCAGATAGTGGGAAGTGAGTCAAGTCACCCAAAAAGAAGCAACAAAACTTTATGAAAGGCTAAAGTGCCCCCCACATACACACACCATACTGAGGAATGGAGAAAGAAGGGTAGGCTGGGAGTAAGGACTCTATTGGTAAAGAACAAATGCCTTTGACAGGCTCTGGCACCAATGCCTGATCCTTGCTGGTGTGTATCTTATGTTACCTTCTGGAAGCCTTCTAGAGAGGAGGGTGAAGGGCTAAAGGAACAAGCAAGGGCGACAAGATTCACCTGGATTTTTTAACTTAAAGACAGGAGACTGGATTGGATGGACACAGGCTGCCCTTGGCCCTGCGGCTCAGGGAAAGGAAGAGTTTCATTGCTACCTTACATGTACCTTACAAACTTTCCAGCCAGCTAATGAGACTCCCCAGATTACAGAAAAGCTTATAGTTTAATGAAGATGACCTGGAGTCAAGATAAAAAGAGCTCTACCTGTATACAGTAGTCCTCCTCACTGTTCAAAAAATGACTTTGGGGTTGGTAGAATCCACTGAGAGAAGGACCATGGCAGACTGGACCTTGGGGAACCCAGAAGATGCGGGTTTGAGGCCTATCTGACATTGCCTAGTCCAGGGAGAGCCTCAGACAATTCTCTAAGATACTTCCAGAACTAGACCCTCCATCTCTTCACCCCCAGTGTTTTCTCTGCCTATCCTCCAGGCTTGGGGTGCTTTTCCTTCCCAAGTCCACCTAGTTGGCTTCCTGGTTCTAAATCAAATCTCATTTTCTCCAGGAAGCTTCCCCCAACCCCTCTTCATTCTAGCACCTTCCTTCTGTTAATTATTTCCTAGTTGTCCTGCAGAGAGCTTTTTATATCTTTGTTTGCATGTGTCTCTCCCATAAGCTCCTTGAAGGCAGGAACTATCTTTGCCTCTTTTTATATCCATTGGTGTCTAACATATTAGGTGCTTAATAAAGATTTGCTGATTGATTGATAGCACCCAGGCCGGCCTCCATTAGGAGAGTCACCAAATTGACTAAGAATTGGAAATAAAAGGGACAGCCATCAATTGGAGGATGGTTAAACAAGCTGCGGTATATGATTGTAATTGTGTAATTTTATTGTACTATAAGAAATGACAAGCAGGATAATTAGAAGACTTATACGAACTGATGCAAAGTAAAGTGAACAGAACCAAGAGAACAGTGTATACAATGACAGCAAAATCACATGATAAAGTTATTCTCAACAAGACAATAATCCAAGACAATCTCAAAGGGCGAATTGCAGTGCATACTATCTGCCTCCATAGAAAGAAGTGATATTTGAATACAGACTGAAGCATATTTTTTACTTTCTCTCATTTTTTTATTTGAGTCTATTTGTTCAAAATGATTAATACAGAAATGTTTTATTGTATTATCTGATTGTTTTACCATTGAGAGAGGAGACAGGTCAGAATTTGAACTCAAGATTTTAAATAAAAAATTTTTAATGTTTTTTAAGCCACCAGAGAAAGCCAAATAGTAAAGATCAGAGAAATTAGAACTAGAAGTCATTTACTCATAGAGGGAGAGTTTTAGAGAGAGAGAAGTAGTCTTGATTAGCTGCCTCATTTCAGAAGAGGAGACTGAAGCCCCTAGAGGTCCTCTGATCTAGATGTAGGGCTCTAGTCCTCTACAATGAAGCTTTCTGTAGGGGCTCCCTCCAACAAACATTCACCTAATAAATAAGAGCTCCCATTTGTCCATGGCTTTATGGTGTACAATGACTTCCTTATAAACATGAAATACTGGAACTATTTCTGCTGCCTTCTGTGTCTCATTTACCAGAAGTTACAGGAAAAGAACTACAGAGTAGAGTGGAGAAGTTACTGACTTTGAAGGCAGAAGGCCCAGGTTCAAGTCTCACCACTGATGTTTCCTACCCAGGGGTTATGGCTAAGTAACTTAATCTCTGTGGGCCTCAGTATTCCCGCCTGTAAAATGAGTTTGGACACCCCAATCTCCGAGTCCCTCCAGCTCTCAAGCTAAGATTCTGGGATCCCGAGTTCTGGTAGCGACTTTTCTAGTCATAGTGAGTCAATCACCCTTTGGGGTGGGAGGGGGATGGTCTAGTGTAGACATAATGTGCATCTGTACTCTGTGGCTTTCCACTGAACTCTATCCATTCACTGGCATTTTCTAAGCCTGGGTGTAAACTGTAGACTCTCAAAGGAGACCTAATACAATCAGATACGCCTTGCTTATATGGAGTGAATTTTTCCATGTTATTTGGGAAATGTCACATGTTTAAACTTCATGACAAGCCTATGAATAAATGCAAAAGAAGTCATTTCTAATGGTTCCCAGATAGCTCGAGCCACGCCATTTCCACTGGGTTTATCTTTCCAATCCCTCCCCACTGGAGAATCAAATTCTGCTCCAAACCACCTCAGGCTGTGAACAACCAGTTTGGGTCTCATCTTGCTTGGTTCCCAGCCTCGTTGTACTTCCCAACAGCTCCAGACATCCCGCAGGTACTTTCTCCCTTCTAACTCCCCATTTTGGGTTGTCTTCCTGCATTAGAATGTAAGCTCCGGGAGGGCAAGGGACATCTTATTTACTTATATTTTCCCTGTAAATTTAGAACTGTGCTTGACACAGGAAAAATTCCTTCTACATTTGAGATTGGAACCTCAGTGTCCTCTGGCAGAAGTGATCTTGGGCTTTCTCATTTTACTTTATAGTATTTTCCTTTGTGACACGGACAAGGAAGGAGGGGTTGAAAATAAGAGAGAATAAAGCATTTTAAATAAGTGCTTGTACTTATAAATGCTTTATTAATCTCTTTCTCTAACCTCCTAAGTGTCCGTGAAACTACTTCCACAGCTTTCTGACCCTGTGGCAATTCACACAAAATTAGACCTTCAAAAACCCTTCAATAAAATTAAAATTATTTCCTTCACACTTCTAAAAAGCATCCGGTTGCATGTTGGGAAGATCACATGGTAATTAGTGAACATTCACACTCCTCAGGACTGGAGGGGGGAGGCTAGCAGGATTCACCTCTGACATCCTTTCCAGGTCAAGTTAATTCCAAGTTTCTTTTTCTTTCTCCTCCATCCATCATCCCAAGCATGAGAAACACTCACTCCAAAGCTTTTCAATTGTAAAGAGACATAAAGGGACAAATCTGGAGGGGGAAAAGTTGTCACTAATGAGGCAATAGCTACCCAGCGATATTCTCAAAAATAATTTGGAATGATGGGGGAAAAGCCGCCAACTGTTCATACCCTTTGATCCAGCAAAGCCTTAAGGAGTTTAAAGAAAGATCTGTAAGTGTATAGATCACAAAGATCCTATAAAAGGAAGATAGGAAGGTGAAAGAGTATCTATGTGCCAACCAATGGGCTATTTGTATCTTCCACAGCACTGGAAGAATGGGGGGAATACAAATTCAAGCAAGCTAGCTAGTTCCTGCCTTCAGGAGGTTTATATTCTAGAGAGGAGTCATCTACACTGGAAGGGTAGTTGCCAAAAGGAAGACAGAAGAAGTCACAAGACTATCTAGAGCTGAAAAGGAACTTAGAGATAACTGAATACAATTTTTCATCTTTACGGACTAGGAAACTGAGGCCCAGAGAAAAGAAATTCAGGAAAAATACAGGGAAGACTAGTTAATATGAACTGAAGTAATGCAAAATATAAAAACCGGGGCAGCTAGGCGGCGCAGTGGATAGAGCACCAGCCCTCAATTCAGGAGGACCCGAGTTCAAATCTGACCTCAGACACTTAACACTTCCTAGCTGTGTGACCTTGGGCAAGTCACTTAACCCCAGCCTCAGGGGGAGAAAAAAAGAGAAAATATCAAAACCAACAAAACTATAATTATATATGTATCTGATGACCACAATAATGGAAACACTAAATCAATTAAGTTTGCTGAACTTGAAATTCAGGAATTCACCATGAAACATCCCTTGTACTCTTGAGACTGGGACTGCAACTCCCTGGCAGAGAGAGTCACCCATGATCACTAGGTTGTTTCATTTTACTTTATAAAGTTTTTCCTTGTTATAAGGATGAGTTCAACATCAGGGAAGGGCAGCGATTATGGTGTAAAAATAAGAGACAATAAAATGTTTCAAAATCAAATAAAGTAGGAGGTGATTATATCCATGAGCTAATACCAATACATTTCCAGTTTCTCTCTCTGGAGGCTCACTCCAAAGCGATAGGGACGTCTGCCAACAATAACAAGATAAGCCAAGTTCAAATTAGAAAAATTGCAGAAACCAGAGAAAGGAAGTTAAGGATGTCATAGTGCAGGCGCAGCTGGCAGTATCCATCAGGCAATCAATCACCAAACATTTATTAAGCACCTAAGGTGTGCCAGGGCATTCTGGGAATTCAAAGCCAAAAAAATCATCCCTTGGAATCTTGGCCTGGGTCATAATGAAGAGACAAGACATGAAGCTGTGGAAAAAGCCCCGAATCTGAAGGCATCGGAGTTGGGTTCAAAGGCTACTTATTAATCAGGACATGAGCCAGTTTATAAAGGAGTTTTCTTACTAAATGAGGGGGCTGTAGTCTCTGCTTTGGAGAATCCCTGGCTTCTTCAAAGCTACACTCAAGCTCCACCTCCCAAGTGAGGCCCTTCCCGGCCCTTCAGGGCCTTTCTTTTCAGCTCCAAATACCTGCTCTTTATTCCATAAATATTTTATATCTGCTGATTTTCCTATAGCTTATTCCCCCTCCCCACAGGGAATTTCAGACCCTTTGGGTAGAGGCTGTGTCTACATCCTCAGAACCTGACATATAACAGGCACTTAACAAATACTATGGGACTGAGACAGACAAGAACAAAGGGTGCCCATGGTCCATAGGAGCCCCCTTCCCTCCTCTTCCTCTTGCTCTTTTACAGGGGATCTGCCTGGGTTGCTGTTCAGTCACAAACTGACCTCTCGTTGAGGTCACTGACCACCAGCAGCACCAACGTCAGTACTTTTCCCACTCCATGGTCAACCCTACCACCGCCTCCTGGCACAGCTTGGCAACAGCTCAATCAGTCCCAGAAGCCAAAGCCGCAGCAAGTCTGGTGAGCAAGAAGCCTTTCCAAAGGAAAGAAGGGAGCAGGAGGAAGGGGGCCAGCTCAGTGGGCCTAGCTTTGGGCACACTGAAACCCCGGTTGTCACCTCCCCAAAACACCCAAGATGCCACAGGGCACAGCCATGGTAGCCTATAGAGCAGAGGCCGCAATGGCAGCCTTGGCTGCTGTGCTTCAGGAGGGGGTTCAAGTCTCAGAGTCAGGGGAGGTTGGGGTGGGAGGGGTCTCCCTTCCAAGCAGCCCCTTTACAGGCATTTAAGCTGGACCCTGCCCAGAGACATAGAACAGCTGCCCTTCCCTCCCCCCCCCCACCAGGGATCTACACTGAGACTCAGTTTCTTTAGCTGTAAAAGGAGGAGATCCGGCTGGAGAATCTCTGAGGTCCCATCCAGATCTGAAATGCTGGAATTCTAAGAACTGCAGGAAAAAGAAATGGCAAAAATAAGCAGCATTCATTCCATCCCCTAACTCATTCCAGCTGCGGAAATTCATTACTCATCTACTTGGGCTGACATTTTTCTTCTCCCTCAAATATAAGTTTCTACAGAAGAAAAATCTTGTACTTGCATGTCTGCCCTTGCAAAGCCCTCAGTTTCTCTGGGCAGAGAACAGAGACAGTCAGAAGCTATGGGTTCAAATGCTGGCTTGGACCCTCATAAGCACTTGGATTTTAGTAAAGGTATCTTTTCCCCTCTAGATTTCAGCCTTCTCTCACACAAAACTAGAAGCCTTGCCTAGGTTCTTGCCTATCTCACCTGACAGCTGGAAAGAAAGGCCTCTGGCCACTGGGAAGGGCGATAGAAAAAAAGAATGAGTTCATTTATTTCCTAAACCTTTATTCTGCCTGCTGTTATAATAATAAAATATATATACTATAATAATAATGTGCTATTATTATGCTGGTGATTCAAAGACACAAAGTCATCCTACATCCCAAGTGCAGCCCAAACCAGACTAAAATGTAACTAGGAAATGTTTCACAAAAGAAATAAAAATACAATCAAATAATAATGTTAATTTATAGCTTTCTTTTTTATTTATTTTTTATTTTTTTTTTATTTAGTTATTTATTTATTTTTGCTGAGGCAATTGGAGTTAAGTGACTTACCCAGGGTCACACAGCTAGGAAGTGGTAAGTGTCTGAGACCAGATTTGAACTCAGGTTGTCCAGATTTCAGGGCTGGTGCTAATCTGTGGTTTTCTAAATCACAAGGATCCCTTTCTATTTGACACCCCAGCCTCACATCAATTAGTACACATTTATTAAGCACCTACTATGTGCCAAGAAAGGTAAATAAGCACAGTGGATACAAAAAGAAGCAAAAGACATTCCTTGCCCTCAAAAAGCTTATTCTCTAATGGAGGAAATAACAAGCAACTCAAAATATACAAAGTAAGTTCTGTATAAGACAAATGGTAAATAAGTAACAGAAAGAAGACATTGGAATTAAGAGGCCTTGAGGAAGTCTTCCTGGAGAAAGTTACATTCTACAAAAAGTTTCAATTCTAACAGAGGTAATATTTACCCAAGTAAATACAAAGTAATTGGTGGAAACCCTAGGAGCTTAGGGGTGGAGGAGTGGGGAGAGATCAGCAAGAGCCTCAGGCAAAAGGCAGCCTTCCAGCTGAACTTGGAGGAAGCCAAAGATTCCCAGGATGTCACTGAGGCAACAGTCTCTACAGGGAATGAAAGCTGACCCCTTCTCGTGGCATGGACCCCCAGGGCAGTCTGGTGAAGCCTTTGGGCTTCGTTCTCTGAATAATGTTCTAAAAAGCTTAAAATGAAACATAAAGGAGTACAAAGGAAACCAATGATATTAAACTGCATATATTTACATATGTGGATATGTGTATGTATATATAGATATAGTATAGATATATGTGTGTATATATAGATATAGTATAGATAGATATAGATATAGATATAAATTAAGTTAATTGGCTCCAGACTAAGACATCTTGCTTTACACAGTGGTGCAAATAAGAGTCTCCAAGAAAAATGAGACATGGCATGGTTTCAGTTCACATCATTGGAGGGATTCCCTCCGATGATGATGATGATGATGATGATGATGATGATGATGATGATGATGATGATGGCTAACATTATGTGCCAGGCCTGTGCTAAGTGCTGTACAATTATCATCTCAGATCACAGAACTAAAAGCAGTAAAATAAGTGTAGAACAAATTTAAAATAAGCACTTTAGGTCTATTCATGTAGTAGGAAGCTCCTCATGGAATCCCCTCGTTGAGTTCTATTGTGGCCATAATGTTGTATCATATCAAAATCCTTTTTTTCTTCAATGTCTTGTTCTTAATTTCCATTAAGCATGACACGGCTCAGCAAAATCAGCACAAAAAAAAATTTTAATCTAAATGATTTAACCATTAGGGATAAAAAAAAATGACTAATGTGGGGAAAGGAAAAAAGAAAAGGGAATCTGCATTCTGACAAAATTGGGGAAAGGGGAAGGATGATAAAAAATTAAAAAATAAAGCTGGGAATTTTTTTTCAGGGCTACTTCTAGGAAAGAGAGAACCAAGGCATATTATAATTTTTCCACTTAAAGGAGAATTTTTAATTTCCCAAATGGGGATTCAAATGGTTACCCTTCATTTGCTGGTCAATAACCTATGTTATATGATAACTGATTTTAAACAGGAGCTGCCGTGATAGAAAAACATTATTAAACATGGTATTTGCTCCCTGAATTGTAGATCTATATTTTGAGTCTCTGTTCAAGGGCTCCACCTTTTAAATGCATGAGAAATAACTCTAGACTGATGAACCATCAAATTCTAGCTAATTCTAACCACAGGTACAGCATTAACTTTCTCCTGCGAGGAGAAGGACGTACAAATCATGGCTGGAGAGAAAGCAAATAAGATCAAGACATTTCTAGAGAAACAACATTAGAATCTACCATGGGCAGTGAGGAATGGGGCATAAAAAATGGGCCAGTTTCTTGGGCATGCATATCTATGGCTGTGTGAGGATAGATTGAGTTAGGGATCCAGATTGAACCTAGGAATTCCTTGATATAGTGAAAGAAGGGACGACTCAGACTGCCCCCCAAAACGAGAGGAAATGTTTATATAAGAAGAAGAGCATATTGTACCATATATTTATTTCTCTTTTAGACCTTGCTCCTCATTGTATTTCTACTTATTCCTCTTTTAAGGAGCAGTTTCATCATTTACTTTTTTATTTGGATGAAATGGATAAATTTTACATCAAAATGAATTATTATGCTACTTTATATGTTTTTCTCTAATTTCTAAAAAGTCTATATCCCAAATGCAGAGGTCAGACTGGTACCAGTGTCCACCTAGTGGCAGTTAACTGGACTGCAGACAAACGCTGCGCCTGGAAGGAACTTAACTGTCTCTGGGTTTTCCAAATCCAAATTTTTTCAACCCAGTTATTTGACAGTGTCTCCCAGATTCTATCATATAATTAGCATCCATACTCTATTTTCCCTTTACATGGGGCATGGATTAACCTTAAAACTGAACCAACTTAATCTTTCTATAAAAGGATTATAAATATGAAGATCTGCTTGATAACTATTGAAGGTTCTGTGTCTATGTGTCTGTTTCTCTGTCTTTCTCTGTATCTCTCTCTCCTCTCCTTCATCCCTTTCCCATTTCAGTCCCTGTTTGTCTCTCTGTGTCTATGTCTTTCTCTGTATCCCTCTCCCCTCTCCTTCTTCCCTTTCCCCCTCTCTCTGTCTCAGTCCCTGTCTATCTCTCTCTGTCTCTGTCTCTTTGTCTGTCTCTATCTCTCACTCTTTGTGTCTCACTCTCTGTGTGTCGTTCAGAGCCCTTCTCCACAGTGCAATTTGATAGGGCTATTACTTTGATCGTCCAAGTCCTGGTGTGGTTTCCATTCTGCCTGTGAATAAAGCATTATCAGTGAGAGCCAGGATGGAAAACCAGGGACTAGCATGAAGTCCTGAACGAGCCAAAACAAACAAAAGAAGCTTGAGAAATGAGAAAGAATGCTGGCCACTGGGAAACCCAAGTCCTAAGTCTTGGCTTAGCCACGAGCGAAGGAGCTACATGGCCCTAGATAAGTCCCTTCCTCTCTCCAATTTCAGCTGTCAGTGGAGAGGCTTAGACAAGAGCATCTATCTCCCAGGGCCCCTTCTCCCTGTTTTGTCCATCCTATAATCTGCTTTTCTTGCAGAAGTGGGGAGAAGTAGACCAGCTGTGAAATGACAGAAAAGGATGGGAGTGGTCTCTCTGAGAGTATTAAGAACCTCACTTTAAGTGGGAAGGAAAAGTAACTGAGGGATAACAACAGTTCAGATGACCAAGAACTCTGTCAACATCTGCAGCCACATCTGGAAGGGGAGGGTTAATGTAGCCTATGAACAAAGCTCACTGTGAACAACGTGCCCTAGGTACACAGAACCTCAAAGCATGTGACTGGAAGAATGTTTTTAGAACAGTAGTTCTCGAGGGTTTTGGTCTTGAGAATAACCCCTTTGTACTCTTAAAAATTATTGTTAATATGGGTCACATCTATCAATATTTACCAGATTATAAATTAAAACATTATTATTACAAAAAGTAGTTTTGATCTTGTGATCCCCAAAAGGGATTCTGGGATGCCCAGGGATCTCGGAACCACACTTTGAGATTGTATAGTGTGGCTTGTGGACCATGACAAGAAATTGGGGGACAGAGGGTGGGGAGGATGGGGTCCATGCGTATGATCTCACAAGCCTAATGGAGAAACTATTGAAACAGATGAGAAACTCATCCAGAATCCATATGGAATTGACAAACAGGTCTGAGGCACTGAGAAATTATGTGACTTGTCCAGTTGTTGGGGGACAGAGCAGTGTGGGCTGTAAGGGGACCCCAAGCTTGAGCCTGCCCAATTCTAGCTGTTTGAGTCACAAAGCCTGAGCCTGAATCCCAGCTCTGCTCCCTGTGGGAGCTCAGACAAACCACATGACTTCCTGGAGCCTCAGTTTCCTCATTTGTTAAAAAAAAAAAAAAAAAAAAAAAAGGATGTCCCAGATGGCCTTTAATAATTATAATAACCAATCCAGGGCTAGCTCTCTGTCCACAGAGTCCAATTGTCCATTGCCTTTCAACTTCATCATCGGTCCCTGTCAGGATTTCTCTAACAGACAAGGACTTTTCTCTGTCTCTCTCTGTCTCCCTGGAAGGGATGTTGGAGGCCATGGAGTCCAACCTCTTTGTTATACTGAGAACCAGCTGGGGGAAATGAGTTATCTGCATAATTCAGCTACATAATATTTCAACCATGATTTAGAAAGAAGTCAAATGATCATTTGGGGTTATCTACAATGAAATATTCTCTCTCTCCTCTATTCTCTCTTTCACTCTTATTCTCTCTTGCTCTCTCTCTCTTCCCCTCTTCCTTTCCCTCCTTCCTTTCTTCTTTATCTTCCTCTTCTTTCTTCTTTTTCCTCTCTCTTCTTTCTTCTTTTTCATAGTCTTTTTCTTCTTCCTCTTCTTTTTCTTTTTTCTTCTTTATCTTCCCTTATTCCTCCTCCCCACCTCCCCCTTCTTTTGCGTTTGTCTCTGTCAGTCTCTCTCTCTCTCTCTCTCTCTCTCTCTCTCTCTCTCTCTCTCTCTCTCTCTCTCTCTCTCTCTCACACACACACACACACACACACACACACACACACACACACACACACACACACACATGCTCATATTGACAATCAGACCTACTTTGAAGTTTCCTCTAAAGTCTGGATTAGATGACTCAGAAAGATAAGATTTAGAACATGGAGAGTTTTGAATCCCAAGCCCTTCCTTCTACAGATAAAGGACTGGAGGCCCAGGGAGACTGTCAAGCAACTTGCCCCAGTGAGAAAGTAAGCAGCAACTGCCAAGGCTGGGCTCCGGGCTCCCCAACTTCCAGCTTCTTCCCCATCCCTCCCAATTGTTATTGGATCTTTGAGCACTGACCTGGTGACCATCTTCACTCTTAAATGTCTCAGGCCTGGAAAATGAGCTTTGGGCTCTCTAACATCGTCATCGTGCTCACTCTTCCCCCAGATGTCTGCCCCCAGAATGGCGTACTTAGCATTCAATCTGGCACAAACACACAGGGCATCTCCAATCCAGGCTTTGTAGAGACGAGCCCACCAGAAGAAAATGAGCTAGAGCTGGCTCTGGCCAGCCCTCCCTCCCACTTCTGTCATCAGCCTCAATCACAAGAGCTGGTCATCTCAGCTGGGCTAGCACCCATAACCCCCTAGGAATTAACTCTCTGGGGCAGCCAACTGGACCCCCTTCACACCTAATGGCATTCTAAACTTTTGCCAAATTGTTTACAGCTTGGATCATAGCACAGCCCTTGAGAACAACACATCTCCCAAGAAGTCCTCTAGCCAAACCCTGGGTCTTACAGATGAGAAAACTGAGGATCCCAGAGAGAGACTTGCCCAAGATACATGGCTAGAAAATGGCAAAAGAAGACTTCCTTCCGCTATTAGGTTATTACTTCCCCCATTAGAAGGAACCCTCCTTGAGGACAGATTGGGTTTCCTCTTGTATTAGTATTCTTTGTTCTGAGCCCAATTCCTGGTATACAGCAAGCGCTTAATAAAAGCTGACTGTCTTGTCACCTAATCCAATCTTATAAGAAGACTACAATCCAAGAAGTCAAGTGACTCATTCAATGTCACACAGATAAGGGGCAGAATTTTTAATTTTAAACCCCATCCTGGGATGGCAAATCCATTTTTCCTCTATTCCACACTACCCGGGTCTAAACCAAAAAACCAAACTAAAAAGGGATGTTCTAGCTCTAGCACTAGATGGATAGTGGATCCCACGATCAGCCAATCCTCTCCTCTGTGATCATGTGATTGGCACGGAGAGGAGGGTTCAGAGGGGGCAGGATCACCATGTTTCTGTACTCTGGGTCACAATAGCTCCCCTGAAGATGCACGCTGGAGATTGAGAAACCTCCTGGCTTCCTAGTGTGGATGTGGTGAACTCATGTGGGCGTGGGTGCGCAAGCTGTGTCTCTGCTCTGTTTTTGCTGGCTCCTGATGCTTCTTCCTTTCTTTTCGTCCTTGCCAGGGGGATTTCTCAGTTTAAATCAACACAAGACTTTGGGGGCAAAGAGATAACCAGCGGGAGAGTCGAGCCAAGACAGCATGAGACAGAACTCGCTTTCCGGAGGACCTGAAGAGGAAGGAACAAGAGCTAGGATTCGAGAGGATGAGAATGGGGGTTTAGAGATCGATCCAAGGCATGGAGCACTGCTCTGAGAGACACATTCCCAAGGGCACCTCATTTCTCCAGTTAAATAACTGGTCCCTCAAGGGCAGTTCAAGACAAGGTCAACCATGACCTTGGAGATCCCAAGGAAATGGGGGAGCATGATAGTGGGGCCAAGGATTTGAACATAAAAGAGGGATTAGACTTCTTTATCTCGGCCAGAGAACTTGGAGCAAGGGTAAGTGTTTGTGACATGTTTCCATGTCAGCAAAACCCCCGACAATTAGCTCTCTAAGGGTCTTGATTTCCTCATGGGCAAAAACAAAAGAGAAAGAAATTGGACGGGGTGATTAAGGCCCCTTCCAGCCCTGAATCTCTCCTCCTAATTAGAGCTAATCCAGAGGAGAAGAGAAGAGAGCCCCCTCCAATGAAGAACTTCACACTTGTTGATTCACGTGGTAGGTGACAGGTTATCAAAGGGATTTTCTCTCAAAGATTGGAATAATTGGGCTGTATGGTCTGTCCTGCCTCAGATTCTGTGACTCAAGGGAGATCTGTAAAGGAGGAGCACTCCATTGGCAAATTATGCCATCTATGCTCAAGCCATCATCCTCATCTTCCTCATCATCAATCCCATGATTCATCAGAACCCCAGACTCTTCCCTTGGGAGGCTACTGGTTCTGACAGGAAAATGTTTGCCTTACACCAGCTAGAACAAGGCTTCTGCATCACTTCCTGGGCCTCTGTCTCCAAACCACGCAGTCACATCCACCATGCTTGTCACAATAGAAGCTTTCTAAAAGATTCATCCCATCAGATCATCTCGCTGTCTTACATTTGAATCCCCAGCACTTAGCACAGCACCTAGGACAGGTTAGGTAATTGCCTTATCATTCATTCATTCGAAGGAGACACAGAGAAACTGAGATGAAAATTCAGACAAAGCAGGAAACAGCACTGAACAGAGAGAATCCTTCAGAAGGGACAAACATGGCTAGAAACTGGAGGTTGAATGGATGTCCATCAATTGGAGAATGGTTGAGTAATTATGGTATATGAAGGTTATGGAATATTATTGCTCTGTAAGAAATGACCAACAGGAGGAATACAGAGAGGCTTGGAGAGACTTACATCAACTGATGCTGAGTGAAATGAACAGAACCAGGAGATCATTGTATATTTCAACAACAATGATACTGTGTGAGGATGGATTCTGATGGCAGTGGAGATCTTCAACATGGAGAAGATCTAATCCAATTCCAATTGATCAATGATGAACAGAATCAGCTACACCCAGAGAAGGAACACTGGGAAATGAGTGTAAACTGTGAGCATTGTTTTTTTTTTTTTGTTTGTTTGTTTTTGTTTTGTTTTGTTTTGTTTGTCTTCCCAGATTATTTTTACCTTGCGAATACAATCCTTCCTTTGCAACAACAACAACAAAATTCGGTTCTGCACATATATATTGTACCTAGGATATACTATAAGATATTTAATATGTATGGGAATGCCCGCCATCTAGGGGAGGAGGTGGAGGGAAGAAGGGGAAAAACTTGGAACAGAAGCGAGTACAAGGGATAATGTTGTAAAAAATTACCTGTGCATATGTACTGTCAAAGAAAATGTTATAATTAAAAAAATTAATAAAAAAACAAAATAAAATTTTAAAAAAGGGACAAACATGGTGGGTAGAAAGAAGATAGTGAGAAAACACAGGCTGGTCGGGTGTTGGGAGACAAGTGAAACACAAAGGCAAGGGGATGAGAATGGAGCCTGGAAACGGAGGTAAAAAAAAAACTTGTCCTGGGTGAAGCGGACAACAGGGAGCCATCAGAGATTCTTGACCAGGAAGATGGTGTGATCCAAGTGAAATGTGAGCAAGCCCAGACTGAAGTTAATCAACAGCCTGGGAGCTCTGGGAGAAATAAACTATTTGGGGGAAATTAATGAAATGCACTGAAAAGGGAGAGAAGAAAGGCAAGGACATTATTTCTGCTCTACCATATTCTAAGACAGTTCTAGACCAAGTCACAGCAAACCTTCTAGGTTCATGAAATTTGGAGCAAGGATAGAATTCTGGACACTTTCTTTCCCCATCACTCCCATGTACTCATGGTCAAGTTTAGACTTTAGCCATTCTGGACTTACTGCTAATGGGCTACACTTTGTTCCAATTCTCCTTACCACCCAAAACCACAACCCAAACACACGCACGCCAAAAGATTCAAACAGAATCAAGAGAACTTAGGTCTTTTTAGAAAACCTTTGATACCAGCTGTAAAGGAGATTACAGAAGGAGGGATATCATTCTGCTCTGAAGAGATGGATCTAGTGTCATGATCATAAATGTGCTGCTAAATGCTGAATAATCGCTGCCCTGGGATAAACAACTCGGAATTTAAAAGCCCTTCCCATCCTGGCTGCAAAAAAAAAAAAAAAGCAAAAAACAAAACCTTGTACTCACAACACGTTTTTAAATTTAATCTGCATCATTAATATTTTCTCCAAGACTTTCTTTAAGTCCAGAAAATCAACAATCCAATAAATCAAGCTCTGATTGGTGGAGTCTGCTGATTCCTAGATAAATGCACACAGGGAAGATTAGCCAGCAGCTGTCCCTCGCCAGTATGAGCTGGATCCAGTTCACCCTATAAATCCCCCCAGGTCTTCTGATATCTGAGAAAATCTGTCGTGTTCAAGGGTGGGGTTCGATTCAAACAGAAACAGAAACTCTCCAGATGGATCCTTGCAGACAGAACACCAACTTAGAAAACCACATAGAAACATAATCTATGTTTTACTGTATTTTTGTTTTCTTTTGTTAAATATTTCCC
Organism: Sminthopsis crassicaudata; assembly: GCF_048593235.1. NCBI lineage: Eukaryota > Metazoa > Chordata > Mammalia > Dasyuromorphia > Dasyuridae > Sminthopsis > Sminthopsis crassicaudata. The sequence continues at coordinate 664,880,833 of NC_133618.1, forward strand.
AATTATATTTTAGTCTGGTTTGGTAGCATTGGGCTACACTTCCTTCACCTACTCTCCCCCTACTCATATGGCACCAGGGGTTTTGTTGGTGTGGACAAGACTGAAGCCAGAATGGAAAGGCTTTAACATTTTAAAAGTTTCTATTTTATCCTAGAGGCATCAGGAAATCACTGACAGTGCTGGAGCTGGGGAACTTAACATGGTCAGCTGCACTTTAATGATTATTTGGAGGCTAGATACATAAAGCTATTACCGTCTGCAAATTATTTTTTAACATTATGCCCACCAAAGGGCAGCTGGATCGCACAGGGGATAGAGCACCAGCCCTGAAGTCAGGAGGACCTGAGTTCAAATCTGATCTCAGACATTTAACACTTTCTAGCTGTGTGACTCTGGGTAAGTCACTTAACCCCAATTGCCTCAGGAAAATAAAACAACAACAACAAAAAAAAAAAAAAAAAAAAAAAAAAAAAAAAAAAACATTATATCCACCAAAAGAAAAAAACTGAAGACAATTTTGTGTAACAAAACATACTGATGGCCACCAAGAGAGTCATGAGTTCTTAATAATTGGAAAGAACCGGCGAGGTTATTCCGTTCCAGTCTTCCCTTGAAGAATCCTAGCAATGGGCAACTCACTTCCTTTGAGCTAGCCCTTTTCATTTTTGGACAATTCTAATTAAGTGAAATCTTTCATTTTCTTAAAGTGAAACAAGAATCTCTGTTACTTACACTCATTGCTTCCATTTCTGCATCTGGAATCTAGTTACCCAGAGTATTGAGAGGCTGAGTGACTTGCCCCTCAGATCACCAACCTGCTATGTGGCAGAAGCAGGACCTGACCCCAGCTCTTCCTGACCACAAGCCCATTGCCTCTGCCTCTCAGCAAACAAAAACTTAACATCCAAAGAACAGCTTCTGATCCAAAAATCATTCTCAGTAATTTGCTGATTGGATTTTACCATCTCCCCAAATTCTCTCTCTGCCCTGCATCCCATTTGCAGACATGGGGAACGCTCTCTGATGGAAGTCCCTGTCTAAGTTTATGGTTTGCCATTTGATTTTTGAAGCCCCAAGAAACACCCCCAGCAGGCATTCCCAGATGAATCCCACCACTCAAGTCCATTTTCTAGAAATGCCAACCTAAGAAAAGTATTTGTTTATGGTTGCTATGAGTCTGAGAGAGGCTGTCAGATCCTCCATTGTTCTGGCATCCAAAAATCTTCCCAGCTCTTGCATGGAGCCAGGCAGGGGCTGAACTCAGAGGCAGAGGATTCTGGGTACAATGTGGAGAAGGCAAAGTGGGCATTCTAAACTTTTGCCAAATTGTTGATAACTTGGATCACAGCCCTTGAGAACAACACGTCTCCCAAGAAGTCCCCTAGCCAAACCCTGGGTCTTACAGATGAGAAAACTGAGGATCCCAGAGAGAGACTTGCCCAAGATCACATGGCTAGAAAGTGGCAAAGGAAGACTTCTCGGGTTGTCAATCCAGCCTTCCTTCTGCTGGATTACCTTCCTCAATTATTGCAATCATTACAATTCACTACACATACATGAGCAAAGTAATACATGTCAACATATGAAGCAATGCAGAGCAAAATGAACAGCCCCAGGAGAATGGATCTATTCTATAAAGACTCCACCAAAAAAAAAAAAAAACAAGCACTAAAAGGAAGCCAAAATGCTGAGTTATTGCAAAACCTATGACTGAAGCAGGGAAGTGGGGGACCACGGGGGCAGACTATTGCAAGCGCCATCAGACAAGGACACAGTATTGATTGTATTTCTTTTGACATCGTTCTGTTATAAGAAAAAATTCAATTAGGAAGTAGGGGAGAGGTGGATCTGAAAATTACCATGATATAAAAGCACAAAGCAAAAATAAAACACGTGTTCCATTCAGCGAAGACCGATGAGATGAAAAAGTCTCGGGAGTTTAACAAGTTTGTCCGAGAGCTCTCAGGATTCCCGAAAAGAGAGAGCTGCAGAAAGCGTGGTGTGTGTAGCATGACCACCCTATCACCCAGACATCGGATTTTTAAAAACTAGCCTTTGATCTCGGCTGCGGACGAGCACACGCATGCGTCGGAATGTCAATATTTTATGCATAATGTACTCAGTGGAGCTTCAGAAAACGTCTCTTGTCTAGGTTTTTGAAATTTATACAGAGTTTAGATTTATGGTCCATCAAGAATTTCAATTACGGTAACATACGTTTTCCCCTATCATGAAATGCTTCAATGCGCTGCTTAATTGACCCGTTATACTATTTATTTTGGAACCGAGTCTTCATTTTTTGAATTTCTGAAGAGTTGTGAGCAAAATTCATCCTTTCCATATGCAGGCGTCCTGCACACAGCGGGGTCCTCAGCAAGCTCTCCCATTCAGCAGCAAAAACCTGGCATTCTGAACAGCCCCCCCCCGGGGGGTGCTGGGAGCAGTCAGAGCTGGTTAATAATTTGTTGTGTTATTAACCAGCTCCACATACCCAAGCAGAAGGCACCCAGTTATACAGTGAAACCTTTGTGGGTTGGGATTGAGGAAGAAGCCAAATAATCATTGGGGTTATCTACAGTGAAACTCCCTCCCTCCCCACCCTCTCTCTGTCTCTCTCTGTCTCTCTTTCTCTTTCTGTCTCTGTCTCTCTGTGTTACACACACACACACACACACACACACACACACACACACACACACACACACCCTGGATGATTTAACCATCTGAAGCAGTAGGTCTAAGCTGCCTCTCACACCATTTGACCAAGCACATCTTGGTGCCCCAGCCTGTTTTCTCACATTCTAAGCTACAGATCAGTGGCCAATCTGCATCAGTGGAGGAAGGTTCCAGACTGGGAGTTCCCTGATCAATGAAATCACTGGTCAGGACTAAAGTGACTATAAATGAAAGGAAGGAGGCCATATAGAGCAACAAGCAGTCTGACCTTTTTTTTTCTTTTTCATTTGAAGGACTTGGGGATTCAAGGTGGGCGGTGAGGGGAGTGAGGGAGTAAATGATAGACTTCTTAAAATATATGAAGGCCGTCATGTAGAAGAGGAGTCAGACAGATTCCCAGAGAGATCAGACCCAGAGCTGGAAGGATTATTAGCGGCCACAGAGACCAACCTCCTTGTTATAATACAGATGGGAAACTGAGGACCAGGTAGGGAAAGTGACTTGACTGCATGATTCAGCTATCTGGTAAAACAACCACGATTTAGAAAGAAATCAAATGACCATTTGGGGTCATCTATAATGAAATATTTCCTCTCTTATCTCCTCCCTCCTTCCCTTTCTCTGTCCCTCTCCCTCTCTCCCACTCTCTCTGGTTCTCACTCTCTCACTCTTGTTCTCACTTTCTCTCTCACTCTGTCTCACTCTCTCCTTTTCCCTTTTCTTTTCCTCTTCATTTTTTTCTTCTTCCTCTTCCTCTTTTTCTTCTTCCTCTTCTTTCTTCTCCTCTACTTTTTCTTCTTTTTGTCTTTTCTTTTTCCTCACCTCTCCTTCCTCTCCCCTCTCTCCGCCACTTCTCTCCCTCCCATCTCCCTCCCATCTCCTTCCCTCTCTCTGCCTAATAACTACATATTCGGTATATGACCAAAAATCTAGGACAAGAAGGAACATCTGAGCCAGCGCCCTCATTTAACAGATGAGGAAACTGGAGCTCAGTTCAGTGACCTGTCCAAGGTCACAAAGATGGCAGAGGGAGTGAGGTTCTTGCTCCAGCATGGGTTGGAAGAGGAGGTCACCAAGATCCTCCCGGCTCAGTGCTCCTGGGATTATGCTGTAGGTGAAGGAGCATTTCCCGGCTATATTAAACCCAAAGCCGAGCTCTGCAAGGCCTGCACTGCTTTACCAGCACCGGCTGGGGCACTTACTAATTAAAAACCCTCTTCAGGGAGGCCGGCCCGTTTGGCAGGCCCCGAGTTCCTGACTTGGTTCCACATGAGGAGTCTGGCTGCCCCTCATTTTCCAAGAGCTCCCTGCAACCTGCCAGACCAAAGGTTACATACCAGTGCCCTCGCAGCAGGCAGCCTCCTCTCTGGAATTCATCAGCTTCACACACACACACACACACACACATATTGCCCATGTGTGCAAACACATGTGCATGGGCAAGTGCACACATGTACAAACACGCAGAGACATACACTGCACGTGTGTACAAACACACACACCAGTTACCAGAGCACAGCAGCCCCTTTGTGATCTTTTAGTCCAGAAGGGAAATTATGCATCTCTTCACTCAGGATTTTCCAAACTCCCTAGGGTCATTACTGCTTAATCTACCTTTTAACTGCCTAGGTGGTCCCCTCCAACCTCCCAGAATAAACCAATGTGGTTTATGAGCATAGGGCTCCAAATTCGGCCTGTCCTCCTCAGCTCGGGGTGAGGGGAGGGATGTTTTTAGGCATTTCTTTTACCAAAACTTTCTGCAGTTGGAAATGGGCTTCTACCAGCAAACAAGTCTGCCTTATCCCATCACTTCAAGCTACTCACCAGCCCATTACACCAATGTGTTGTTAAAGACTTTCAAGAGAATTTATGCCTGCCATTAACTATACTGGTGCTTAAAAGTTCACTCCTGGAGCAATTAGGGGGTATAGTGGATAGAGCCCCAGCCCTGAAGTCAGGAGGACCTGAGTTCAAATCCAACCTCAGACACTTAACCCTTCCTAGCTGTGTGACCCTGGGCGAGTCACTTAACCCCAACTACCTCAGCAAAAAAAAAAAAAAAAAAAAAATTGTTCACTATCTCCTAGCCATACCAAATATCAAACTATTTTATAAAGTGATAATCATCGAAACAATATGGTACTAGCTAAAAAATGAGTGATGGATCTATAAATGACCATAAGCTAGTGTTTGAGAAACTCAAAGACCCTAGCTTTTGGAATAACAATTCACTATTTGACAAGATTGTGATTAGAAAACTGGGGAATAGAAGGGCAGAAACTAAGTACAGACCAACATTTTACACCATATACCAAGATAAGGTCAAAATGGGGCCATGATGTAGATATAAAGGGTGATACCAGAAACGAGTCAGGAGAACAAGGAATGGGTTACCTATCAGATCTGAGGAGAAGGGAAGAACTTATAACCAAACAAGAGGTAGAGAGCATTACAAGATATAAAATGGATAATTTTTATTAAATTAAATTTAAAAGGTAGAAGGAAAGCAGGAGCTGGAGGGAAATTTTTACAAGTGTCTCTGATAAAGACCTCATTTCTTAAAGGTAAAGAGAATGGAGTCAACTTTATGAAAACAAAAGTCATTCCCCAACTAATAAATGGTCAAAGGATATGAATCAAAACTGTCTGTAGTCACATGAAAATAATGCTCTAAATCAATATTGATTAGAGAAATGCAAATTAAAGCAACTCTGAGACACCACCTCACACTTCTCAGATTAGCTAATACAACAGAAAAGAAAAATGACAAATGTTGGAGGGGATGTGAGAAAACTGGAATACTAATGCACTGTTTAAGTTGTGAACTGATCCAACCATTCTGGAGAGCAATTTGGAACTATGACCAAAAGGCTATAAAACTCTGTACCCTCTGATCCAGCAATAGTGCTTGGGATCCCAAAAATATCAGAAAGGAGGCAGAGAGGGAGAGGGAAGCACCTATCATATGTATAAAAATATTCATAGCACAAGTGTTCGTGCTGGCAAAGAATTGGAAATTGAGGGGGTGTCCACCAATTGGGGAATGGATGAATGAGACTTGGTACATGATTGTGAGGGATTGTTATTGTGCTATAAGAAATGATGAGCAGGATGGTTTCAGAAAAATCTGGAAAGATTTACATGAACTGATGCAAAGTAAAGCAAGCAAAACCAGGGGAATGTTGTCCACAGTAACATCTATAGTGTAAGGATGACCAGTTGTGAATATCTTATTCTCAGTCATACAATGAAACAAGAGATTTCTGAAGGACTCATGATGAAACATGCTGTCCACCTCCAGAGAAGAACTGATGGACTCTGAATGCTGATCAGAGCCAACTATTTTGTGCTTTATTTCTTTGTGATTTTGGGGAGGGGAGTCTGTGTCTTCCCTTATAACATGTGTCTTCCCTTATAACATAAATAATACTGAAATGTCTTGCATAATTACACAAGTTTAATCTATCTCAATTACTTACCATCTCAGGGAAAGATAAGGGAAGAGAGGGACAGAGTGATTTGGAACTAAAACTTTTAAAAAAAATTAACATTAAAAATGGTTTTTATATGTAATTGGGGAAACAAATAAAATATTCAAAACAAATTTGCCATCTCTCGCCAAAGAACTTTTCCACAAATAAGCTCAATTCAATTGATTCTAAATAATCTTGATTAAGCACCTCTTAGGTGTAATTATATGAAACAGTTATTGCCTTCAAAGGGTTCCTAGTCTATGAATCTAAAGTCAAATCAAACTCACTGGCTATCTGACTTTGGACTCATTAACTTGGACTCAGTTTTCTCATTTGTAAAATGGCCTCTGAAGTCTCTGTGAATAGATGACTCTGGAGGTCTCTTCTACATAAACCTCTATTCTCACAGAAATAACAACTGAGGACATACTAAGGAATTGGAAAGGGCTCCGGAAGAGGCCGGTACCCGAGATGAGCCTGGAAAAAGAGCAAAAATATTCCAGATGTGGTAGCGAGAAATGAAAGGTCATCTAAAGGGAAGAATAATAACTCCCACACCAAAAAGTCTTTATATAAGGACTTTATACACATTTCATGTGATGTTCATAATAACCCTAGGAGGCAGGTACTGGTACCCATTTTACAGATGAGGAAAGAGAGGTTCAGTGACTAGTAATCACATAGCTAATTTGAAGCTGGATTCAAATTCAGGATTTCCTGAGTCCAGATCACCAAGCTGCTTCTAGCCGCCACTAGAACAGTTAGCAGCCCAGTCTAACAAGCAGAGAGGACATGTAGGGGAGGAATGAGATAAAAATGGAAAGACAGGCAGGAGCCAGTTCATGGTGTGCCTTAAATGCTGTATTTTATCCTTGGAGTAAAAATGAAAACTTTGAAATAGCAAAGCCAACACAGTTGTGTTTTCTGGCTATTATTATTTTGTGGCAATGCAACGAAAACAGCCCAGTCCCACCTTCCAGCCAGGAATCATTTCTCGTGAGATCCAAACCAATCCAACCAGCCTGAGCACCTCCTAATGCAAAGTCAAGATGAAAAGTAGTTCCTGCCCTCAAGAAGCTTATAGTCTTGTGGAGGGACACATGGAGAGGAGGGACACAATAATACACCAAAAGCAACCCCCCTTTCCTTTTTAAAGAAAAATGAAAACAGCCCATAAATGGCCCATCATGAGGTCAGAAGCACAGAGAAACTTGGCAAGAAAGGATGCAGGGAGTTCAGAGTGCATGTCTCCAAGTGTGTTCTCGGGCAGGCAGAAGGCCAGGAGAGGAACTGAGGCCCACAAACACAAACATGAGACAAAGAAAAATAAGTTTCCCAGAGTTCAGTCACAAAGTGGCAAATGTTCCATGAGGCTGACCAGTGCAGAAATTCTAACTCTTATCCGAAAGAGGAAGAGGAAGGAAATCTTTCTACTTCACTCTCTTCTGCATTCAGAAAGTTAGCTGATTTCAGTAACTTCCTGAACCACATTTCTAAATACAGGCACTGCATTTTTAGCAGGCCACATTTTCTTACTCTGGGAATATAAAACCACATACGAGGCCGATCTGGGATGTTTTCCTATGCACAAAAAAATGATTCCATTGACCCACCCTCCAGAAGAACTTCAATTCAACACACATTTGTTAAACTCTTGTTTCTTATGTGCCAGAGGTTGGAGATATTGAATTAAAACGAAGCAAACCCTGCCCTCAAGAAGCTTATAGTCTATCAGAGGGGACCCCCACGCCCATAGGAAGCCGGATATGAAATATATGCAAAACCATTTGCAAAAAGGATCCTCCCAAGAAGGACAATTTGTTAATAATAGAACAAGGCTTCCAGAGGGCACAAGAGACAGTGCAGGTGACGTAAGGACGCACAGTAAGTTGCAGCTAAAAAGTGATCAAAGGGGTCAAGGAGGCAACAGAAGGGAAAGGGAAAACCTCTTGCTTCTGTCACAAAGGCAGGAGGTAGCAGGGGCAATGATAGCAATATGTTTGGAACCAGAAAATAATATATACAATGGTTATAACAATACCTAATGAAAGAATGATGATAATTAAAAAATCAAAACTTAATGTTGTATAATTGTAATAATAAGAGAGGAGGAAAATGTATTTCCCTCCTCTCACTCAGAGGTGGGGGGCTATGGGTGTGAAATGGTGTATTTGCTGTTGAATATTTTTGCTGCTCTGTCTTCACTTTTTTTCTCTTTTTACTATGGATTCTGGGTAGGGAAAGAAGTATATATTTAGAAATGAAAGTAATGTAATAGCAAAAGATATTAATAAAGTTATTTTTAATAGGGATGAATTGGTTCTAAACCATCTGTCCATTTTTAGAGGATACCACCACCAAGATATGAAAGCAAAAGGTGACCATACCCTCAGCAAGAAAGAAAAAACCAAATTCCCCAGGAAAAAATGGAAGTAAATATTCCCCTTTATTATTATAGGTATCAAGAGGCAGAGTCACATTGTAGGGAGAATACTAGACTCGAAACAGAAAAGAACTGAGTTTGAATGCAATCTCTGATGCTATTTGTATGATCATGAGCAAATCCCTTCACCTCCCTGAGCCTCAGTTTCCTCATCTGTAATAATGGGTACATTGTACTTGTACTATCTAACAAACAAGATAATGAAGGTCATTTGGGAGCCTTAGGACATTATATAAAGGACCATTGTTATAATGACTATTTTAAGGGGAAAGGGAACAATTAGGGAAGTGCCTCATGAATTTGAGTTCTCTAATCAGTTTGCCAACTGAGCCTGGTTTAGTGACCGGATCACTTAACTTGGGAGTCAGGAACAAATGTAGATACCTACTAGCTGTGTGACCCTGGGCAAATCCTTTAACCTTTCCTCAGCCTCAGTTTCTCCACCTGTAAAATGAGGAGTCTAGACCCTGGAATATCTAAGGTTCTAAATTTCTGCCTCTTTGTTTTGCCACACTGATATCTCTCCATACTGCCCTATCGCTTAGAGAAACAGATGACCCCTGATTGGCTTTCCATGACTGGGACTGCCTTCCAGGACCAATGGCTTCCTGCGATTCAGGAGGATGGATGCAGAACAGCTCGGCCTTTTCACTGCTTTGTCTTCTCCTGTCATGAGGCACACTGACATGTGGTGTTCCAGAGTGGAGCAGAGTTCTGGGAGTAGGGGTGGAGGGGTGAGAATTTGCATGTCTCCTTTCCAAGAACCAGTAATACCTTGAGGCACGAGCACTCATCTAATGCTCTGTGAGCAGAGGTCAGAGACAAGAGCTCCTAAGAGGAGCCCGCCACCTGAGGCAGTGAGTTCCTGCAGGAACCCAGGGGAAGGGCAGCCATGTGCTCCAGCCAGCATCTGAGGGGAAGTTTGTGAACCCCAAACTCTTACATAGAAAAGGGGATGCATTGGCTCCCTGGCAGAGTCCAATAATCCAGTCATCTAGGTAGAGAAGGGAGGCTTTTGGGGTCCCTCTTGGGAGCCCCAGGTTTGAGAGTCTAAGAATGGAGGTTATGATTTGGAACTCTGCCCAAAGAAATATCAACTGTGTCCACCCTTTGATCTAGTAGTGAGTCTGTATCCCAAAGAGATCAGAAAGGAGGGGAAAGGGCCTATAGGTGCAAAAATGTTTGTGGCAGCCTTTTTTGTAATGGCAAGGATCTAGAAACTGAATGGATGCCCATCAATTGGAGAATGGCTGAATAAGTTATGGGATATGAATATTATTGTTCTGTAAGAAATAATCAACAGGATGATTTCAGAAAGGCCTGGAGAGGCTTACGTGAACGGATGCTGAGGGAAGTGAACATTGTGTACAGTACCAAGATTAGGTGATGATCCACTGCGATGGACTTGGCTCTTTTGAACAGTGGTTCAAGGCATTTCAATTGACTTGGAATGGAAAGTGCCATCTGCATCCAGATGGAGACTGAACATGGATCAAAACATACTATTTCTCACCTTTTATTGTTGTTTGTTTAATTGGGTTTTTTCTATCTCGTGTTTTTATTTTTTTTCCTTTTGATCTGATTTTTCTTGCACAGCATAATGAATAGGGAAATATGTTTAGAAGAACGGCACATATTTAACCTACAGCAGATTTCTTGCTGTCTTGGGGAGAAGAGAAGTAAATCTCTCCTCCCCAAGGAAGAAGTAGGGAGAAAAATTGGAACACAAAGTTTCACAAAAATAAATGTTGAAAACTATCTTTACATATATTTGGAAAAATAAGATATTATTTTTAAAAAAGAATGGAGGCTGCATAGTCTCTTCTAGAGGTAGATCACACAAACGGCCCCAGTCTGAAAAAGAGAAACTTTTTCATTAGAAAAAGAGAACTGGCTCTTGTGAGCACTTCAGATCCCACTTAGCCTCTCCCTGAGTGCACCTCTTGCCTCAGACACTAGATGTGTGACTCTGGGCAAAGTTACTTCATCCTGTTTGCCTCAGTTTCCTTATCTGTCAAATGAGTTGGAAAAGGAAAGGATATACCATTCCAGTATCTCTGACAAGAAAACTCCTAAATAGGGTCACAAAGCCCAGGAACTGAAAGAAATCCTGAACCATAGCTTAGATTTTTCTTGACAATTTCCCCAGATTGTGGGGATAAAACACCAAAAAAGAGAAAATGACCCTTCTGAGGAAGACCAGATCTTAATCAGTGAGGACTTTCTCCACTAGCAGATAGGAAGATTGTGTCCCTTCTCCCTTTCATTCATGGTCTTCAAGGATTGCTGTAGGGGCAGCTAGGTGAAGCAGCCCTGAAGTCAGGAGGACCCGAGTTCAAATCTGAACTCAATCAAGGCTGCTTCCTTTCCCGGAGATTCTCTTTTTAAAAGCACAGCTCTTTGCTACTTTCCTCAAAAAAAAGTACATTAGTCTTCTGTTTTACTAGCTAGAGGACTTCGTGTTTACGCTTTTTCTCCAGGCCCCAAACTAGCTCTTGTCATCTCCAGGATCCTCCAACTGGGAGCAGGAAAGCCCCACCACAATGCAATGCAACCCCATCACGTTACAGGTGATGATTCAGAGGCCTAAGGATGGACACTTGACCAAGGCCGCAAAGGTGGCTGGGATTTGAACCCAGACCTGCAGAATCTGAAATCAATGCTTCAGCATGTCCCTCCATCCCGTCAGGGTCAGAAAAGTTGCTGTTCCCCCAGACAGCAAACACTGCTCTAGCTCCCATCAAAATCCTGGGCTTCTTTCTAAGCCCGGCTAAAATATTCTTGCTTCAGGAAAGTGCTCCTGCTGCCCCCAGATGTGTGATGTTTATAAATATGTGTGTGTCTGATATATGTATGTATATATACATTTATGTGTGTATATGTATACAGACACACACACACATACACACACACACACACACACACACATATGTATATGCATATATACATAAACACACACATATAGTCTCTTCTCTGGATCTATGTTACAAGCTTTCTCTTCCTTCCTTGTATAATAATTATTACGGTATCACTAGCATCCCTCCTCCCATCTCCAGACACAAGCCTGGATCACACAAGGGCAGAAATCACCTTTTTCATCTTTCTATTCTCAGAATGACTTTGCAGAGCCCCTTGCCTATAGCAGGCATTCCTCCACAGCTTCCCCATGTGAGTATTACCCTGATCCTGGCCCATTCCGTGCCTGCAGACCTGGTGAATCTCATCCATGTTTTTCCACATTTTCACCACTGAGGATCAACCCAATGCAAGTAGGACGTCACTCTCTTTCTCTTGACATGAAGTACCAATGGAGCTTGGCACTTCTCTATCCATCACCTCCAACTCTGGCTATGGGAGTGAGCCGCCATTTTGCTCCCAGTCACTCATTTCTCCCACATCCTTCATTCCTTCCCTGGCATGGTGCCCTTCTCCACATGCCACGTGTTTGTGGACTATTTGAGCCCCCACCCCCACCATTCACTCCTTCCTCTCTCACTATTTTTCACCTCAAATTCTTGGGAGACTATGGGAATTTAATAAAATTCACCAGATGAAAAGTTTTCAATTAACACTTAGGAGCTCAAGAAGAAGCAGAGTTGGGCCAATGGGTGCAATTAGTAAAAACAAAATCGCATAAAGTGAAAATGAGCACTGGAACAGTAAAAACATTAATGTTAGCATAAATCAACTTCCACTTTTTAATTGTTATTCCCAAGCTTGAGACTGCACACAATTACTGGCTTTTTCTCTCTTGTACATGGAATCCTCATAGAATAAAAGTGTCGGTGAAGTACATTAACTTCCCAAAACAAAAACTGACCTATGTTTATAATAACTGGAAAAGTAGATGTTTCCTAGGTAGCTAAGGGGAGCCACAGGGCCCAAAGAGGTCAGTCTAGAGTTAGGAAGACCTGAGTTCCAATGAGGCCTCCGACACTGACTAGCTATGGGACCGTGGGGAAGTCACATTACCTTATTTGCCTCAGTTTCCTCATCTGTAAAATGAGCTGAAGAAAGAAATGTCAAAGAACTTCCTTACCTCTCCCAAGAAAACCCCAAAAGGGGTCACAAAGACTCAAACTTGAGTAAAAACAACTGAACAACCACAAAAAATGGGAGCACTTAGTGCGCAAGAAGGATCAAAGGAGAAAAATTACTTTAAATGTCTTGCAAATCTTAAAGTGCTAGATAAATGGGATCTTGTTATATGAGATATAAATTTTATAATATAAGTTATATAAAAGTGTATTTAGAAATATTTCATAACAATTCTTATATATTATATATTTTCTAATATATAAAAGTATATTAGAAATATTTCATAACATAATTCTTATATATATTTTATAATATATAAAAGTATATTAGAAATATTTCATAACACAATATATTATATATTTCATAATATACAAAGTATATTTTATATTTATATTATAAATATACAAATATCTATATTTATAAGATATATATCTATAGATATAGATATCTTTTATATGGAGAGATATTTATATCTAAATATTAAATATATAAATATCTTATATTTTAGAGCTACAAAAATAAGGATAGCCATATAGTCACCTCCATCACAGAGAAAAGTAACTAGATGTCCATAGACACCAAAACGTGGTACCTCTGGACCTCAAGCCAAAAGTGTTCATGTAATATCCCATCCTGAACCCTTCATTTTAATTCTTTCATGACAAAAAGCCCCTATCTTTCACAGGATCACTAATTTCTGCCAAACCAGCACGTAAGGCAACCTTACTCGGTAACGCGTAGGTATAACACGGATGGACATGAGCCTTTATTCCCCTCCATTTCACACACATACTAAGAAGCAAACATTTCTATCCAGGAGAGGCCGTAGGTCATGGTCCCCACTGAACCTGCTTGCAGGCAGGAAGATGCTGAGAAAGAAGGCCCCTCACTTTTTGGTCAAAGCAGCTATTTAAATTTGAAGTTCTTTCTTTTAATGCCATAGAGCCTTCTGGCTGTCTGGTGAAGTCTATAGTTCAAAACTATGGTTTTAATGACTAAAATAAAACACATAGAATTACAGAAGAAACTAATTATATTAAAATATAATTATTGTTTAAAAAAAAAAGTTTTATGTTCATAGAGTCCAGATTAAGAACCCCTGATGTTCTAAATGACGGAAGCGTTGGGAATCTGCATCAGCGCAGGGAATTTACACAACAAGAGTTCTCTACACCATTGAAATCAATGATCTGGATCCAAAAAAAGACATTTAAGTCTACACAGACAAAGAATAACGAGAGCAAAAAAGAACAGATACACTTCCAAGTTCTTCCACGGCTAAACAGACTAGCTGCAAGCCGAGTGGCCTGAAATAAACATCCCAAATCGGGCATATTTTCCAAGGGAGGTAAAGATTATACTGTAACCAGCAAGAATGTGCAAGCCAGCAGGCTCCTGGCTTCCTGTTCAGGCCAAACCATGACAGGCCACCGGACCCCCGAACATACAGAGAAACTTGAGAACGTGATACCGTTACAATCGTTAACCGCGGAATGCACGGAGATGCTTTAAGCTACACGACTGACACAAATCTATCTCCAATATTTATTTTTCAGAAGAAGAGTCGATTCAGCATATTGGGGAGCCAAGAGTTTAAAAAGAACTCGATCCTTTTCCAACAGCCTGTATGGCTAAATGGTGAATGTCAAGGCCATTAAAGCAGGTCTGGTTACGGCTGCTTTCCTCCACGCTTGTTTCTGTGAAGAGCACGGAGGAACCACTCAATGCTCAGGTTTACATGGAGGAGGATTTGAACTTTGGTGAAATGTGAAAAGAGATTCCTTTCTGCTAACAATAAAAGATACCTTGGAATCAACTGCAATCAGATATTCTTGGGGGTGGAAGGAAGGGGAAAGGCTCACCGGACTTGCCATCAGAAAGCCTTCTATTTGCTTGCTATGCAATTTGGACAAATTAAACAGCCTCTCTGAGGCCCAGAGCTCTCGATCACATCTGCATTATGTTCCTTTTAGGCAGTCTGGAGACACAAATGTGACCACGGGAGAGACGACTCCCAGAGACACACAGCTAGCCCTTGTTCTCCAGTTAATCCAAAGACCGACATTCTGAGATCTTTATGATTGTGCACAGCTCACCAAATCTGCCTTCTTTTCATTAGTATACGGGGCATCCAGTGAAGCTAGCGTCTTCTCTGCAGCTCAGAGACTTGGAGTTGCTTGCAACATTAAATAATAAGTGACTTGCCTAAAGACACACAGCCAGCATGAGGTTTGAACCCATGTCTGCCTGAATCTAACTAACATCAGCTCTACTCGTGACAGGAGAATGAGAGAATCAGACAAGAGTCGCTCTGGGCATTTCTGCCAATTCAGCCAGAGCCAAACAAGTGCTTACAAAGAATCAACCACCTGTCAAGCACTGTGCTGGCTTGGAGGATCTGCAGAGATATTGAAAAACTCAAAAAGTCCCTGTCCAAAAGAGCCTCCAGTTTATCAATGGGGGAAGGGAGAGAAGGAGAGAGAGAGAGACATAGAGAAACAGAAACAGAGAAAAACAGAGACACACACAGCGAGATAGAGACAGACAGAGAGACACAGAGAAACAGAGAGCCAGAGACAGAAAGACAGAGAGAAACAGAGCTGGAGCCAGAGACACACAGAGAGACAGAAAGAAAGAAAGAGATTCTATTGGGGAAGAGAGACGCCAGGAAATTACAATGTCTTTCTCATGGGAGGCAGCAGGTCATGGTGAATGGGTTCCTTGGCATCAGGAAGCCCCCTCATGGATCTTCCCAAATTGTACCCCAAGTAAGTCTCCTCATCTCTCTGAAACCGTTTCCCCCACTATAAAATGTGGATATCATCACCTTTGGTGCTTCTTTTCAGGGTTTTTATAAGCTCCAAATAAAATCATGTAAATTGCTGGCCTTTTTAAACATTAACATCCCCATCATCCTCCTCATTATTTTTTTGTTATGACTGGAAGTCTGGTTTTTCAGCTGCCTGGTTGGACCTTCTCTGGTTCCTCTCCCAAGCTCCTGCTGCCCAGCTGTCTGACTCGTCATGAGGATCTCCTGCACCGAGGATGTGTGCATCCAAACAGAGCAAAAGAACCCAGCTCTCACACTTAAAAAAAAAATCTACCCACAACCTCTTTTGAGCAGAGTGTTGGACACACAGATATCCTGCAATGGATCTGTGATCTTGACAGTGCGGATACGCCCTCAAATAACAAAGATGCATCCACACCTTCTGATCTTGGTCAACTCTCACCTATTCCTTTCTGAAGGGCCATTGAACCCAATGTGCCTTTGCTTGAGGAACACTGCTTTTTTGTCTCTGCACCCACTGAGTTTTGTACACTTGTTGTTATTCAGTCATTTTGAGTTCTATCTCACTCAATGCGATCTTATTTGGGGGGTTTCTTGGTGAAAAATAATGGAGTGCTTTGCTATTTCTTTCTCTAGTTCATTTGACAGGTGAGGAAATTGAGGCAAACAGACTTAAGTGATTTGGCCAGAGTTTCACAGCTAGTAATTGTCTGCGGCTGGATTTGAACTCATGAAGATCATGCTTCCAGACTCTGGGTCTAGCATTCTGTGTACTGTTGATACCTAGTTGTTCCTAGCTGTGGAAGAGTCAGCAGATGAAGGCTTCTCTCTTCCCTGTTGTAGGTGTTCTCCTTCTTCTCAAAGTTTCCTACTTTATTTTGCCCAGATCCCTTCCTACCATGTCTTACACCCATGGACATACATAGGATTTCTCCCTGGAGCCTGTCATTTTCTGTCTTTCTAATATGGAGCCTTGCACATAGTTGATACTTAATCTAATTAACCAATCAAGCATTTATTAAGCAACTATCAGCCAACCACTATTTGCTAAAGAAATGACATCCCAAATTATAACCCTCCTTAGTTCAGTAGCCTCAGTAAACAATTCAGTGCTCAGTGTAGCAGAACTTCAAGAAAATGGGGGTGAAAGTGAGATACGCATCTTAGCTTATTGACTTGGACTACTTCCGCACATCTGAGGGCCACTGAGGAAGGATATGGAGGGAAAGTGATAAAATGGAAGGATATGAAGGATATGAAGGAAGGAAGGAAGGAAGGAAGGAAGGAAGGAAGGAAGGAAGGAAGGAAGGAAGGAAGAAAGGAAGGAAGGAAGGAAGGAAGGAAGGAAGGAAGGAAGGAAGGAAGGAAGGAAGGAAGGAAGGAAGGAAGGAAGGAAGGAAGGAAGGAAGGAAGGAAGGAAGGAAGGAAGGAAGGAAGGAAGGAAGGAAGGAAGGAAGGAAGGAAGGAAGAAAGAAAGAAAGAAAGAAAGAAAGAAAGAAAGAAAGAAAGAAAGAAAGAAAGAAAGAAAGAAAGAAAGAAAGAAAGAAAGAAAGAAAGAAAGAAAGAAAAGAAAGAAAGAAAGAAAGAAAGGAAGGAAGAAAAAAAGGAAGAAAGAAAGGAAGAAAGAAAGGAAGAAAGAAAGGAAGAAAGAAAGGAAGAAAGAAAGGAAGAAAGAAAGGAAGAAAGGAAGGAAGGAAGGAAGGAAGGAAGGAAGGAAGGAAGGAAGGAAGGAAGGAAGGAAGGAAGGAAGGAAGGAAGGAAGGAGAGAGAAGGAAAGAAAGAAAGAAAGGACAGGCAGGTCACATGTCATAAACAAGAGGTTATAGCTGGACAGAGTTCTGGTATCTTGCAAAGAGTGCAAGAAAAAAAAAAAAAATCCTCCTTATAGTGGATTTTCTGGAGGCCATGACAGGATTTGCATTGGATGAGTCGGTGTGGGTGGTTGCCATCTACACCACTCTAGAAAAGTCACAAATTAATGACATCCTGGCTTGATCTGAATACATGAGAGAGAACTACTTGCTATATGTATTGAGTGTAGATTTGGGTTCCATGTTCTCAAGTTTAAAAGTAGATAAAGAGAACACTTGGATTATCCCTGTGTCCCAACCTCTTTTCAAAGTCTACCCAAAGTCTAACCTCCTCTATCATGTCACAGGCAAGAAGAGAAACCCCCAAAAGGCTCCCATTCATTCACACTCTTGGAACTTAACCTCATTACTGCAGATGGAGGCTGAAAACTAATTTCTCATTATTAAATATTAGAAGCCATCCCAAGTCTCCATCCCTAAACCTGCCCCTAATCATGTGATCTGATTTTATAGGGAATTTCCACACATTTAATGAAGGAAAATGAGGAAAGGAGTTTTTTTCATCTGAACTCAGTACAAAGCAAGACCTTCTCTGGAGTACCTACACAGTAGGACCCATCAGTGTCAGGATGCAAAGAAGAACAATGATACAATCCTTAACTTTCAGGGGATAACAAACTATTCCCAGGGCAATGATAAGTATACAAAGAAGCCTGATATATGACAAATGTGCCGAGGGAAGAGAGGAACCACAGTATGAACCACAGTATGACCTAGAAATATCTATAGAAGGAAGGTCCAGTTGGAGCTGGAGGGAGAAAAAGAGAAGGAAAATCAAGTTGACCCTTATCACCTTATCACCCATTACTCTCTTTGGCCTTGTTGCATACAACATTCCATTTCCTATCTGAACCTTTGTACGGGGTCTCTCCCATGCCTGGAATGCATGGGAGACACAATCATATCAGTAATTCCACCTGTTCTAAAGCAATATCTTTTTTAAGTATAATTTTTAAAAGGTTATTCAACTCCTGCTCCTTTCTCCCCGCAAAAGTGTCTCTCCAGCTCAATTCTCGGATGGTTTGTTGGTATTTTAAAACATTAGCTAGAAGGATCTCTGAAATAAGAACTTTTGTCCTTTCAACATTTTCCCTCTTGGAATTTTTGGTTCATTACATAGAAGAATTTCTTTACTAGTGAAAATATAACTGATTAAAGATTAACTTACCCCCAGGACAGTCTCATTTGGAAAGAAATTCCAAACATTATAATCTCCAAATCACACTCTGCACATTTAGAGAAAAGACAATCTTGTTAATTTGCCCATTTCCCTTGGAGACCTCCAATTGGTTCTTTCCCCCTCCCCAAAGGATACAAAGAGCTACTGAAAATGATAACAAACAGATCCAATTTATTTTTAAGTAAAATAGCCAAGGATTTCTGGCACTTACTAACAGAGCAACCAATTCAAATGGAGTCTAACACTCCAAGAAGTTAGAAGATGTAATTTTCTGGAGTGGGTTGGGGGGATGGGGAGGTGGGGAACAGCAGAGCTGTAGCTCCTGGTCTAAAACGTCTTCCCTATGCAGATAAGCGCATCATCTCTAACTCAGAATCCGAGAGCTGTCTGTAACACAGGGTGGTAGTTGATATTCCTGACTGCCCATAGGGCAAGACTGGAATCCAAGGCTTTCTGACTCCTCCACTGTTGCCTCTCAGCAGCAAACTAACCACATACCTCCACAATTATTCAATAATTGTGAATGGATCCAAATAAATATTTACACCACACAAAAAATTACACAGTAGCACTCTGTTGACTCAAAAGTAATCAGGGACACAGTCATTTGTCTGAAGACCTGCTTCATTAAGCATACTGAAAGTTGGAGCAGTTTCATTCTTTTTCTCTGTATACCAGGTGCCTGGAGCAACACCTGACACATAGTAGGCACTAATAATTACAGGCCAATTAGGAATGGAAATACGGGGGCATTAGGTGGTGAAGGTTAGGCTCTGGAGTCAGGAGGACCTGAATTCAAATATAGTCTCAGACACTAAATAGCTATGTGATCCTGGGGCAAGTAACTTGAACTGATTGCCAAGAAAGAGGAGAAATGGCCGAGAGAGAGAGAGAAAGAGAAGAGAGAGAGAGAGAGAGAGAAGAGAGAGAGAGGAGAGGAGAGAGAGAGAGAGAGAGAGAGAGAGAGGAGAGAGAGAGAGAAGAGAGAAGAGAGGAAAAGAGTTGAGGAGAGGAGAAGAAAGGAAGGAGAAAGGAAGGAAGGAGGAAAGGAAGGAAGGAAGGAAGGAAGGAAGGAAGGAAGGAAGGAAGAAAGGAAGGAAGGAAGGAAGAAGGAAGGAAGAAGGAAGGAAGGAAGGAAGGAAGGAAGGGAAGGAAGGAAGGAAGGAAGGAAGGAAGGAAGGAAGGAAGGAAGGAAGGAAAGAAGGAAGGAAGGAAGGAAGGAAGGGAGGAGGAGGGAAGAGAGGAAGGAAGGAATGGAGGGAGGGAGGGAGAGAGGAAGGAAGGAATGGAGGGAGAGAGGGAGGAAACATGGACCTGAGTTCAAATTCAACCCCTGACACTTGCACAGGCAAGCAGGTTAACCTCTCTGAGTTTGTTTTCCTCATCTGTAAAATAGGAATAAGAAATTCACCCAACCATCGAAAGACTGTTGTGAAAATTGCATGTGATATATGTTAAATGCTTTGCAAGTTCTAAGTATCATTAAAATACCCCCTACTATTATTGTTACTTTGCTTGCTATTCCCTGACTAGGTCCAATTTCTTCTCATCTATGGTCCCTTTGAGAACTAAAGATAGCAGAAGCTTGCAGGCTTTAGAGATAAACATTCAGTTTACTCCATTAGGTATTGGAACCCTGGAAAAGGGATCCGGAAATAGCATAAATTGTTTTACTTATAAGAAAGTAAGTTTAAGCCAAGGTGCCTTAAGCGTTCTGAGTCAGGGCAAAGGTACTCCAAAGCTGCCTCACATGACTGTGCAGGACTATATGTGGGACTTCCTTCTGCCACCTCTTTCTTTCCTATAGTAAAGGGACAAAAAAATAGTCTAATAACAAAAGATCTGTTTTGTGCCTACAAATTCAGGGGAAACTGCCCACTTCTCTGGGACTCAGTTTCCTTTTCTGTAAAATAAGCGGGTTAGATAAGATGATCTCTGAGGTCCCCTTCAGCCCTAATGGATCATTAACCTCATTGTATCTTTCTACAATAGTAATAAGGGCTTATCCCCAGGCTTTTCTACTTAACTTCCATTGAAAAATATGAGAACAAGATAATTCACATAAATAGCATTGCCTTTTGTTGAGCATTTGAAGGTTTAAAGAGCCTTTGACTTATGACATGACTTCAATTGAGCCTCACAACAATCTTGTGAGGAAGGACTATGGATAGTGTTACCCCCATTTCACAGATGAGAAGAGAGATGAAGTGGTTGCTCATAGATAGTTAGGAAGCTTCAGATCTGAATTGTGGGCTCCTTGAGCCAAGACTGGCTTTCTAACAACTACAAGCACTCAACCCAAAGTTTGCCAGGGCACCAGACCCAAGCACCACCTCAGAAAAAAAAAAAAAAAAAAAAAAACAAAACAAAAAAAAAAAAAAAAACACCTATCCAAGAAGGCAAATTGGCTGCCTCTTTGAAGATGACCCAACAGGTGATTCAGAGAAAACAGACATCAGGTAGCATAGGAAACAGATGAGCAGCCAATTCCTGCCAAGTCACAGGTCTGGGATAGAAAGGACCTTGGGGAGCAGCTAGATGGAGAAGTGGATAGAGCACCAGCCCTGAATTCAGGAGGATCTGAGTTCAAATCTGGTCTCAGACACTTAACACTTCCTAGCTGTGTGACCCTGGGCAAGTCACTTAACCCCCAATTGCCTTAGCAAAAAAAAAAAACAAAGAGAGACAGAGAGAGACAGAGAGAGACAGAGAGAGAGACAGAGAGAGAGACAGAGAGAGACAGAGAAGGAGGAGAAAGGACCTTGGAGTTCATCTCCTCTTTCAAATGGGGAAACAGGGTCTGGAGAGGGAAATCAATTCCACCAAAGTCAAATGACTATTAAGTGGGGAATCAGAACTCGGGTCTTTGCATCCCAAACCCCACATCTCTTTACAATAAATGTTACTGACTTTGTAAATGCCTAGCAATTCCTCTGATCTCCTCTGGTCCCTCCTGTCTGGATGGTTTGCACTGGTCTTCAATCATTTCTACATTCATCTTTCCTAAGTCAGTCCAAACACATCCAAGAAACAATGTTTTGACAGGTCTGGAGAGGAGAGGGTATTTTTTAAGGCATCCAGTACTCAAGAGAACTTTTTTACCTTACTTTATCAATTTGCATCCAGTACTCAAGAGAACTTTTTTACCTTACTTTATCAATTTTTTCCTTAAAATAATTTGCTTTATCGATTACATTTTGCTTCAAAATGGAATTCCTAATAAGTGAGTTAACATCTGTTATATCCAAAAAAAAAAAAAAAAAAAAAAAGTTGCTACTCGGGAATCTGGATTAGGAGGACTTTATCAAATAAGATGGAGAAACTTTCCTGGAAAGTTACATAATTCAAAACACCCAGAGAAACATCCTCACACCACACCAAGATGGTTAAAAAAAAAAAAAAGAGAGAGAGAGAGAGAGAGAGAGAGAGAGAGAGAGAGAGAGAGAGAGAGAGAGAGAGAGAGAGAGAGAGAGAGCAAGTGATGGTGAGCAAGTGATGGTGACGCAAGTGAGCAGCAGATCCAGATCCAAGACCCCCAAACCCCAAACCTGCTTCACTGTCCCCAAAAGGACACAAGTGACCACCACAAGCCCCAAGTCCTCCAAAGTTCAAATAAGCCATGGGGGGTTTAACAAGATCTGATTTGCCATGGACTTGTCCTCAAGCTACACGCTTAACCTTCCCAGGAGACCGTGGGTAGGCACTGGCCTGTTAGGTCTCGATTTTGCAAAGCATCACTGATAGTCCTTAAACAGTCCTTCCTTCTCCCTGCTTCCCCAAGGAAGGCTCAAGTGGTACCTTTGGCCAGTTACAGCTTGACATTTTCCCAGAAAGTCCCTTGGACTCTCTCTGAACTGTAAATGTGAAAGCGCTAAGCCAGCACTGATTCACTTTTCTGGTTAGGGAAAAGAAAGGAAGGAAAATACAGGTTTAACATCTTCCCTCTGTGGCTCATCTCTCACTGTCCCGTGGTCGGTCTGTCAGGTGTGTGCACGCCTATGAGAACCTTGAAAGCGAGAGCTACCTTGCCAGCCAGAGCCTGGCGCAAAACTGGCACTCAACAAGCATAAAAGTATCTGTTGATTTGACTGCTTGCCTCGATTTGGGAAAGGCAAACTGAGGCCTGTGTTTCTGGGGAAGAGAGACATACTCTGCAATGCCTTAGACTCGGCACTCGGCCTCCCGAGCCCTGCAGGAGATGCGGGCAACCCTGTCCTCCAATACGCTGGCACTGCCCGAGAGTGTCCCTGGGAGAGGAGCGCGGCTCCGCCCCCCCTTTCATCCTGCCCAAAAAGGGGGAGGGGAACCCCATCCTAAAACGTGAGCCACATCTCCGAGCCCCTCAGCTGGAGGAAGTGGATATTGACAAGGGGAAGGGGGGAGGAAAGTGACAGAGGGAGAGCGGCTGTAGGGCAGCGGATGTAGGCCGAGCTCGGCCGGGCTCAGGCGGCATCCCGCCCCAAGTTCTAGTGCCCTCATCCTGCGGGGGTCGTGCCGGTCCCGGGCCGCCCAACTTCAAGTTTAAGTGCCTTTCGGACACCCGTCAAGGAAAAGTCGGGCAGCTGGCGGGGTCAGGGCCGGGCGAGCCTCCCGCCTGCGGGGGGTGCAGTGAGGGGGGGGGAGTTTCCGAAGTTCGCCGCGGGGCTCCCCACCCCCCGCTGCTGAGGGATTTCCCCCCACGGAGGCCCTGCTCCACTCCGCTGGGAGAGACTGGAGGCGGGGACGGCTGAGAGGGCGAGGGGAGGAGGAATCATTTCCTCCAGGCCCCCTAGGCCAGGAGGGAGGAGGAGGGCTCCCAGAAAGAGAGCGGCGGCAGCTGCCGAGAGCCCGCCGGAGCCCCGGGCCGGGGAGGAGGCGCCCGAGCCGCAGGAAAGGGGATCGCCGAGCCTGAGCTCCCGGGCCGGGACCTTGAAGCGCTGTGGCAAAGCTTCCAGCCCCTACTCAGCTAGGCAGACTCTTAGGAGTAAGATCTGGGGAGGACCTTCACCATCCGCCAAACGGACACACGCCCCTCGTTCTGCCGATGGGGAAACTGAGGCCCGGGGGGAAGTAGCGACTTTTCGCAAGAAGAGATAGGGGCGGCCCGAGTGGGGCAGTGGGAGTCGCGGGGAATGCGGGGCCGGGAGGACCGCAGCCCAGCGAGAGGCGCGGGGTCCGAGGAGTCGGCCGGGGGTCCGAGGCGGGGCAGGGGGAAGCTTACCTTGTAACATGGCCTCGAGTTTCTTCCTGTCCACGCGGAAGCGTTCCTCGCTCCACTCGGGGCTGGGCAGGGGGCCCCCGGCCAGGTCGTCCTCGGAGCCCGGCACGGGGGAGTCGGTGCTGCGCTCGCTCGTCGAGCCCGGGTCCGACTGCGCCGCCAGGTAGCCCGGCTCGCCCTGGGCAGCCATGGTGCGCGGGGGCTCGGCCAAGGGCTCCGGCCGCCGTCCCCTCTGCCGCCGCAGCCGCCGCCTTCGCCTCCTCCTCGGCGGGCGCCGCCGCAGCCGCTCCTCCTCCGGCGCCTCCTCCGCCTCCCCTCGCGCCTCCTCCGCCTCCTCGGACTGGCCCTCGTCCGCCTCCCCGGCCCGCGCCGCTAGCTCGCTCCCCAGCAGCCCGAGCCGCCGGAGCCGGAGCCGGAGCCGCCGCGCCCCGAGCGCATCCCCGCGCGGGCCCCCCCAGGCTCCCGGGCCCGCCCCCGCGGCTGCCCCTCGCAGTGCTGCTGCCCTCGGCTCTGCTGCCCTCGGCTCTGCCGCCGCCGCCGCGCACGGAGCGCCAAGCTGCCGCCGCTGCCGCTGTCCCAGCTGCCGCCGCCGCCGCCGCCGCCGCCGCTGCCCCAGCCGCTGTAGCTGCTGCCGCTGCTGCCCCGACACCCGCCGCCCAGGCTGAGCCTCCATCCGCCCCCCTTCATCGGCCCGTCCGCCCCCGCCCACCCTGCCCGCCGCCGCCTTCCATTGGTCCGGCCCGCCCACGGGGGGCGTGAGCGGGGAGGCAGTCTGACCACCCCCGGCACCCACACGCACCACGCACACACCGACCCCCAACCCCCAACTCTCCGGGCCGAGGCGCGCACAAGCTGCTATCCCTCTTCCTCCCGCCGCCCCCCACTCACTCTCACACACGCACACACACTCATACTCACACTCATACTCACATACACACACTCACACTCACACACACTCACACACACTCATACACTCACACACGCACACACACTCTCATACTCACACTCACACACGCACTCATACTCACACTCACACACGCACACACTCGGCCTGTCAGTGGGCTTGCAATCCATCCTGAGCCTCCTTCAGTTTACACGAGCACAGCCCTTCCCCACCCCCACCCCCAAATACACGCAACAACATCCCCTTTCGCCCCTCATCCGGATGCACACACACAAGGACACAACTATCGTCGCATCCATGCATTCACATGACATATAAGAGAAAGGCAGCAAACATTTATTAGGCGCCTATTATGTTCGAGACCCTGTGTTTAAAAGCTGGGGGTACAGAGAAAAGTCAAAGAGCCCCTGTTCCGAAGCAGGGGTGAATGAGGGGACTTCGCAGACAGTGGCAGGCTCTGGGTGAGAGCTCCAGGGGAAGGACGTGGCTTTGACTGCTGCCTTCTGAGAAGACAACTGCGTCTCAGAGGGTCACAGAGAGGTCCCCATAGAGACCCACGTAGTTGAAAATAAACAAATGAGATCATGGATACCAAACTTTGTAAACTTGAAAAGCCATAAAAATGTTGACTATTATCCTGAAGGAGAAAGAAAGAAAGAAAGAAAGAAAGAAAGAAAGAAAGAAAGAAAGAAAGAAAGAAAGAAAGAAAGAAAGAAAGAAAGAAAGAAAGAAAGAAAGAAAGAAAGAAAGAAAGAAAGAAAGAAAGAAAGAAAGAAAGAAAGAAAGAAAGAAAGAAAGAAAGAAGAAGGAAGGAAGGAAGGAAGGAAGGAAGGAAGGAAGGAAGGAAGGAAGGAAGGAAGGAAGGAAGGAAGGAAGGAAGGAAGGAAGGAAGGAAGGAAGGAAGGAAGGAAGGAAGGAAGAAAGAAAGAAAGCCTTTATTAAGTAGCTT
Source organism: Sminthopsis crassicaudata (assembly GCF_048593235.1). Lineage (NCBI taxonomy): Eukaryota > Metazoa > Chordata > Mammalia > Dasyuromorphia > Dasyuridae > Sminthopsis > Sminthopsis crassicaudata. The sequence continues at coordinate 664,906,355 of NC_133618.1, forward strand.
TTATATGCCAAGTGCTCTTAAAATAGTATATATTATTTGATCCCCACAATCCTGGCAGGTCGATGCTGTTATTGCCCCCATTTTACAGATGGGAAAATTGAGGCAAAAAGAAACTCAATCACTCCAAGATTACACAGTTAGTAGGTGTAGGACGGATGTGAATTCAGATTTTCCTAACTCCAGCCTAAGAAGTGGATCTACTTTGCCACCAGCTACCTCTACTGGAGCAGAAAATTTCTTTCTCTCTCCTCACATCCCACTCCTGATAATCTCATGACTACACTCCCCAGCAGCGTAGCTGTGCCTCCAAGAAGTTTTGTGACCTTGCTGTCAATCTCTTCACTTTCTCCATGAATCATTCCCTCCTTTTCCATCCAACACAGTTAAATAGATCTTGCCCTCTTCAAATCTTCTGAATGCTTTCTCCTCTGTTCTTATCATTGTCTACTTTGTATATAGATTGTATATATATATATATATATACACACACATATATATGTATATATGTATATATACGTATATATATATATATATATACGTATATATACACACACATATATATATATATACTCTGTATATATATTGTTTACTTTGTCTAACATAGTTCTTGGTCATAATAGGAACTTGAACTCAAGGGAAGAACATGACTAGAAGAAGGCAGAATGGAACGAAAGAACAGGAATGGAGAAGGTTCCTTCTGGCTCTGAAACAATTCCCTTTAGGAGACTAGGATGGGGGCCTGTGGGCCAGAGCTGATTCTGCAGTGAGACTGGAGGCACAAGTGGAACAGAGCCTTCCACCTCAAAGGAAAAACAGGGGCTCTCTCTCCATTGTCTCTCCAAAGCTCCACAAGAAGCCCAGTCCCACAAAACAAAGGTCCCTAATGAATGACAGGTCTCACTCCATTCTGGGAGTCTAACATCAGTTGGAGCTTCTTTCTATTTCTTCTATTCTTTTACTCATTCCCAGAAGAAGATGCAGTAAAGAAGAATAAACAGGCCAAATATATATTGCTCTCAACCACGGAGAGGAGTAGTTGGCAGAGAGACCAGGACCTGAGCCTCCTGGGTTTTAGATCATGGCTTTAACCAGCTAAAGCTTGTCTGAATCTGAGCGAAACTGTAGGAATACAACAGATGTCCTGTGTATATTATTGTAATCCTTTTCCATGTTCCACAATAAAGAGCAAAGCACTGAATCAGTTCCAATTGATCTCTAATGAACAGAACCAGCTACAGCCAGAGAAAGAACACTGGGAAATAAGTATGGACACAACATAACATTTTTACTCTTTCTGTAACTGTTTGCTTGCATTTTTGTTTTTTTCTTCTCAGGTTTTTTTTTGCCTTCTTTCTAAATCCTATCTTTCCTGTGCAACAAGATAACTGTATAAATATGTATACATATATTGGATTTCACATATACTTTAACATATTTAACATATTTGGGACTACCTGCCATCTAGGGGAGAGGGTGGGGGGAAGGAGGGGAAAAGTTGGAAAAGAAGGTTTGGCAAGGGTCAATGTTGAAAAACTACTCATGCATATGTTTTGTATATAAAAAGCTATAATAAAAAATAAAATTTTAAAAAAGAGCAAAGCACTATATACAGTGCATGTATATAGAATATGGGAATGTCTATTTGCTTGAAAGGACTACTTATGTACAAGGTCCCACCCACTATTAGGGCTCAATGAGATATGGCAGATTTATGGAGGTTGGGATTTCTTGTAGGTGGAAGCTCAAAAGCTAGTCCAGATTGAGCAAACCAAGACTAACTGTAGGACAGGGGACCATCTACCAAAGAGATCAAACAAAAGAGGATGAAAAAGACACATGTCTGACAAATATATTATATATATATATATATATAATATTTATAATTATATTATTTATATAATATTTATACATTTTATATTATATATATATATTTATATATTAAATTATATATTTATATATATATAAAAGGCTGCTTTTTTGTAGCATCAAGGAACTAGAAACTAAGGGGGTGCACATCAGGGGAGGAATGGCTGAACAAATCATGATATATGAATGGAATAGAATATTATTGTGTTGTAAGAGATTATGAGAAAGAGCGTTTCTGAGAAACCTGGAAAGACTTGTGTAAAGGGCTAGAACTTAGCAGATGCACTTAACCTAGCACTTAGGGCTAATTACCAATTGGACAATTCTCTATTAACATGTTTGGAGGATGACTCTATTCAACTCTATGCTGGCTCCATCTGTAAATATGGGGAGAGAAGGGAGGAGAGATCAGGGGGTGGAGTAGGAGAAGGAGGATCATTCTTGCTCTGTGGAGAGAGAGAAAGGAGGTGTGGAGATTCCTAGATCTAATCCCCTCACAGTGACCCCAAAAGACCAAGAATAAAGACTTTTGCTTATCCTGACTCCGGCTGATTCTAAGATATCCAGGGTACTAACGTGGGCACAACAGACTTGGGTGAACCAAGTCAGTGTGAAGTGAGCAGAAGCAGAACAATTTATATTTTATATCAACACTTTTTAAAAAAATGATTTCAAAAGAATTCATCCAGGCAATGATCAACCATGACTGCAAGGGAGACCAAACTCCTGACAGAGAGGAGTTGGATTAACATGCAGAATGAAATGAATACTTTTTGCACATGGCCTATCTGGAAATTTGTTTGGCTTGACTAAATCTATTTGCTATAAAGAAAAGAAAAAATGATTGGCCAGGGAAATAAAAGAAATTTCATCTTTTTTAAAAAACTGGAGCACGGCCATCCAGAGAGAAAACAAGTAGGGGATGGAAGAATGTCATCCAACTTCTGAGAACCATAGAGAGCCTGGCATTTCCCTGGAACTCCTGCTAGTTTGGGATGGAGTGCATATTGCCAGAGTAAATTTCCCAGGCCCTGATCCTGATAGTTTTAGGTTAGTTTCAGGTTAGTTTCAAACAATGCCACCTGGTGGTTAAATAGAATTGTCCTTTGCTGCCTTTGTTTGACTATAAACTTTCTGAGGGCAGGACTGTGTTATTATTTTTTTTTCAGTCTTTATATCTTCCTTAAGGCTTAACACAATGCTCTCTCTACAGAGAAAGCATCAAATATTTGTTTTCTGAATGTCAATGAATTTTTAGGTGTCAGTTTTTTCCATTCCTAAAATGTTGGGATTGGATCCTTCTAGCTCTAGCATCCTATGACTAGGAATTGAGAGAATATCCCTTTTCCAGGTTAAAAAGGCAAATTCTTCATAAAAAAAAAATATAGGTGGAAGTTTTGAGAGATTGCAGAAATATTTTATTTTATTTAGATGGAGGCTTTGCTTGTAATTTTGATGAGAGAGGTAAAGAAAATCTCATACTATATTTATGAATAAGATGGAGATACGTGCACTAAGAGAGGGAATACCTACCTAGCTGGTCTTGGAATTCACTGAATGACCACATGCAAACAGCAGCCAGTTCAAAGTCAAATGAGTGTTCCAGTGGTTCAGAGATCTGTGCTTGGTCATGTGCCTTTTAAACAGTTAGTCAATTGGAAAATGTCATCTGAAACCAGAGAGAGAACTATGGAGACTGAGTGTGGATCAAAACATAGTATTTTCACCTTTTTGTTGTTGTTGTTTGTTTGTTTGTTTGTTTTTTCTTTCCTGTGTTTCTCTTTCCTTTTGTTTTCTTGATCTTTCTTGAGCAGTGTGACAAATATGAACATCTGTTTAGAAGAACTGTACATGTTTAACTTGTATCAGATAGCTTGCTGTCTTGGAAAGGGGGACAAGGGAGAGAAAAGAAGAAAAATTTGAAACATGAAGTTTTGCAAAGGTGAATGTTGACAATTATATTTGCATATATTTGGAAAAATAAAATATTTTTTAAAATGAAAATATATATTTAATCAACTAATTGAATCAAGGCAGAGATAGCATATTTTCAGATTTGATGGATTTTTATTATAAAGTGTTTTTATCAATAGACAGATCATGAAATAGAGTGCCAAACCTGGAATCAGAAAGCCCTGAGTTCAAATCCAGACTCAGAAACTCTCTAGCTGTGTGACCCTGGGCAAGTCACTTAACCCTGCCTGTCTCAGTTTCCTCTTTTGTATTGCAAACTGCTCTAGTTCTCTGCCAAGAAAAATCCCCAATGGGGTCGCGGAGTCAGAAATGACTGAAAACAAGTGAAATATATAATTTTTATCAATGACTGTTAAAAAAACAGAAATGACATGCTTCTGTTACAAGAATTCTGGCTATGGATTATTTGACAAAAATCCATTTCTTCCATCAGTTCTGATTCAGACAGCTTATGAGGACTCCCTATGGATTTGGAACTTAAAAGTTATGATATATATGGGTCTACCTGCCATCTGGGGTGAGGGGGGGAAGGAGGGGAAAAGTTGGAAAAAAAGGTTTTGCAAGAGTCAGTGCTGAAAAATTACCCCTGCATATATCTTGTAAATAAAAAGCTACAATAAAATTAAATTTAATTTAATTTTAAAAGGTTATGCTGATTAGATATATCCACACTGACCACACCCCATAGGCTAACAGCATGAAAGCTGCCACAAAGAAAGGGGGAGGCTCATAGGGCAAGGGATGCCAGTTTTTTAAACCAGCAGAGACATTGGGCAAAGTACACAGCCCATGGGATGAGCAGGGATTGCTCAATTCCTGGTCATTATAATGAATAGGATCAGCTTAGTAGCAGCAGTACCACCTGGTGGTTAAGCTTATTATATTTGCAAATGACACACTAGCTAATGAATGGATGGTGTAGTCTGGATCTAAAAAGATCCTCCCTGGTTAAAATTATAGGTCAAATCAAATTAAATCAAATTTAATTAGTATAAAGGTAAAAGTTCTATTTTAGATTCCAAAAGTCATATATAATATCCTGGGTAAGTTTTAACTAGATAACTGTTCTTATAAGAATAAACAGTACATGGCACATAGTAGACATTGTTAAAAAAAAAAAAAAAAAAAAAAAAATTCTTGTATCCTTTCCCTTCCTTATTCCCATCAAAAAGTTCTAAAGGACACAGGCTAATTGTCCACTATTTCAAAGTCCAATTCTTTTTGTACAGCAAAATAACTGTATAAACATGTATACATATATTGTATTTAAGTTATACTTTAACCTATTTTGCATGTATTGGTCAACCTGTCATCAGGGGGAAATATGAGGGAAAGGAGGGGAAAAGTTGGAACAAAAGGTCTTGCAATTGTCAATGCTGAAAAATTACCCATACATGTGTCTGGTAAATAAAAAGCTATTTAAAAAAAAAGTTTTGGAGGTGTTTGTGAACTACATTAAGAAAAGCATTACATCCAGGTCTAGGAAGTATCATATCTATTGGACACTGACCAGGTCAGACCATATCTGGGTTTCACAGAACTCTGAAACATACTTTCGAAATGATAAATGTATAACCCATGTCTCTCTGAAGGCACTTATTGAAACTCCCACTCTCCCTGATGAGTTGGATCTCTAGAACTTGGCTAAATCCATCTAGAGATTGGATCCCCAGATCCATCTTCCCCTCAGGATCCTAAGGACGACTCCCTGTGGAGACAAGGGTGATTCTCTTACAACATCAGCTTGAGCCCCAACCAGTATCCTTCTACAGATGATCATAAATGACTCAGTTTAGTCAACTCGTCTTAAGTAGCTTTTAGAAAAGATCTTTACTAAGGTGTTACAGTAAGAACAATTTAACCCAATAATCAACCCAAAAGTCTGTGACATATCTCCTTGAATATTGATAGAATGCAGGGGGAAATGGGCTCAGACTTAACAAACACATGTAACCCTGGTTTGAGGGAATTTCTCACTTGGTCCAAAGCCTATGGTTGCTCGAAGTCTAGTTGGAGAAGTATGACAAAGATATTCAAGTCAGAAACCTTTTGCATTAGGATGTTATTTTTCCTGTAAAGTGCAGATTTTAACAATTCCATTTGGGCAAGAGATTTACTAGTTTTACAGAAAGATTTGCTAACAAACTCAAACTGTGTTTTTTTCTATTTTCATGTAAATGACTGGGATGCTATCTTGTAAATTCTTCCAAGGTTTTGTTTGTCAAATAAACAGTATGTGAAAGCTTATATGTAGTCTGTGGAGTGTTTTTTCAACACACGGTTCCTAGGTTGTAATCTATGTATGGATGGTATTTACAAGATTGAATGCGCGCCACTTCCTACCAAGATAATCATGCTGTACAATTTTGAATGGTAGCAGTTTCCATATGGCAGTCGGCTGAACTGTTTTGATGTACTGCTTCATTTTTGAATTTTATTTTTTAAGTTGTATAATTTATTTTCTTGTGAAATAAAAAGGTAATATAAAAGAAAAAAGATGTAGATATTCATGGAAAAGAGAATAAATAAATCATTTAAATATGCATTAATGACACTAGAAAAAAATATCACCAGAGTAATTGTCAAATAAACTAGATGATGCGTTGCATCCTTTGGCATAAATGACCTAGATAATTTAGTGTGGCTTTCATTTTTGCAGCTGAGGAAATTCCCCCAAAGATAATGGCTTTTCTATATCTCACAGATGGTAAACAGCAGAGCCAGGATTTGACCCCACATCCTATGCCCTCTATGGAGCTGCTTCTCCAGGCTGCCCCACAGGACTGATGGTACCTGGCGAGTCTACTTTTTCTTCACCACTTCCCCCCCAAACACATCCACAGAGATCGAGGTTGACCAGCCAAGAGGTCCCCTATTGCATGCCTGCAGCATTCGAAGTAATTCTTCCTTGAGAACCCCAAATGATTGACTCATGGTTTTCCCATCCATAAGGTGTTAGGCAAAAATCAGACTCAGGCCTAACCTTTTTCCAAGCTTCCCTTCCTCTGGAGCAGAAGCACAAAAGCCAAGGCAAAGCCCCGCTCCGTGACCTGGACTCTGGATTTCTAGCGTAGAAATGGATTGCAATTCCACATGTGATCAGACTGATTTAACAATGATGCATTTTAAAGGGGAGTCACTCATACAGCTATGGGGGGAAAGTGGGAGAGAAAGAGTGAGGTAAGATGGAAGGAGAGGCAAGGAGGAGAAGAGGGGGAAAGATGGAAGAGGAAGTCAGAAAGGGAAGGTAGGTAGAGGGGATAGGTGGGGGAACATGCCTGAGCTGCTTACTACCACTGGGTGAGGTAGTCCATATTCTCCCAGTGCTACAAAGAAGGAACCAAAAGAAGAGAGAAATGAATAATGTGTTTGTAATAAACAGAAGAAACTGGGAGAGAGATTTTTATAATCAAAGGCACTCAGAGAGAGATTTTTAATAGGAGGCAGTCTTTGAGAAGGAAAAAGGGAGAGAAGTTTACAGTATAGGTGAATAGTAGAAGTAGAGAAATCTCTCAGAGCATGAGAGATTGTTTGAAACAGAAGCTACTCCTGCTGGGGAAGAGAGAATGAAGGATTGGGATGGGGAAAGTGTTTGGAGTAGAAAGCAGAGGGATGGAAAGAGTAATAGTAGAAAGCTGTCGGAGAGAAGGAAGGGATGGATTGAGGAAGAGAAAAGGCAAAAGGAAAGAATGCAACGGATGGATGGATGAAAATGCATTTATTCAACAATGAGAGGATCCAAATCAGTTCCAATTGATCAATAATGAACAGAGCCAGCTACACCCATAGAAAGAACACTGGGAAATGAGTGTGGACCACAACATAACATTTCTACTCTTTGTTGTTTGCTTGCATTTTTGTTTTTCTTCCCAGGTTATTTTTTACCTTCTTTCTAAATCCATTTTTTCCTCATGCAACAAGATAATAGTATAAATATGTACACATATGTTTTATTTAACATATACTTTAACATGTTTAATATGTATATAGAACTGCCTGCCATCTAGGGGAGGGGGAGGAAGGAGGGGAAGAGTTGGAACAGAAATTTTTGCAAGAGTCAGTCTTGAAAACTTACCCATGCATATATTCTGTCAATAAAAAGCTATAATAATAAAAAAAAGAAAATACATTAAGGAATTGCTATCTATCAAGCACTAAGTGTTTCACAGAATATTGAGCTGACAATCTAATTAGAGGATTCAACATTGCTATTGAATGGGAAGCAGCAATGTGCAAAAGGCATAAAGGGAACCCGCCAGGTTGGGGCATCATAAGAGTTTGCTTTGGGTGCCAGTCAAAGTGAAAGAGACAGAGACAGACAGAGATGAAATACAGAGAGACAGAGATAGAGACAGAAAGATAGAGACAGAGAGATGGAGACAGAGATAGACCGAGAGACAAAAACAGAAACAGAGAGACAGAAAAAGAGAGGAGAGAGAAGAGATAAAGAGATGAGAGAGAGAGAGAAACAGAGCCACAGAGAAAAAGAGAGAGAGAGAGAAACAGAGACACAGAGGGACAGAGAAAGAAAGACAGAAAGAGACAGAGACACACATACAGAGAGAGAGAAAGAGAGAGACAGAGACAGAGAGAGTGAGAGAGACACAGAGAGAGACAGAAAGTAGAGACAGAGAGATGGAGACAGAGACAGAGATAGAGAGACAAAAACAGAAACAGAGAGGCAGAAAAAGAGAGGAGAGAGAAGAAAGAGATGAGAGAGAGAGAGAGAGAGAGAGAGAGAGAGAGAGAGAGAGAGAGAGAGAAACAGAGCCACAGAGAAAAAGACAGAGAGAGAAACAGAGACACAGAGGGACAGAGAAAGAAAGACAGAAAGAGACAGAGACACACATACAGAGAGAGAGAAAGAGAGAGACACAGAGAGAGACACACAGAGAGAGAGAGAGAGAGAGAGAGAGAGAGAGAGAGAGAGAGACAGAGAGAGAGAGACAGAGAGAGAGAGACAGAGAGAGAGAGAGAGAGAGAGAGACAGAGAGAGACAGAGAGAGAGAGAGACAGAGACAGAGACAGAGAGACAGAGACAGAGAGAAAGAGAGAGAAACAGAGACACAGAGGGACAGAGAAAGAAAGACAGAAAGAGACAGAGACACACATACAGAGAGAGAGAAAGAGAGAGACACAGAGAGAGACACAGAGAGAGAGACAGAGAGAGAGACAGAGAGAGAGAGAGAGAGAGAGAGAGAGAGAGAGACAGAGACAGAGACAGAGAGAGAGAGAGAGACAGAAAGAGACAGAGAGAGAGACAGAGAGAGAGAGAGAGACAGAAAGACAGAGAGAGAGACAGAGACAGAGAGAAAGAGAGAGAGAGAGAAACAGAGACACAGAGGGACAGAGAAAGAAAGACAGAAAGAGACAGAGACACACATACAGAGAGAGAGAAAGAGAGAGACAGAGACAGAGAGAGTGAGAGAGACACAGAGAGACACAGAGACAGAAAGTAGAGACAGAGAGATGGAGACAGAGACAGAGATAGAGAGACAAAAACAGAAACAGAGAGGCAGAAAAAGAGAGGAGAGAGAAGAGAGAAAGAGAGAGACAGAGAGAGACAGAGAGAGAGAGAGAGACACAGAGAGAGAGAGAGAAACAGAGACAGAGATAGAGACAGAGAGGCAGAGAGAGAGACAGAAAGAGAGAGACAGAGACAGACAGACAGAGAGACAGAGAGAGAGAGAGAGAGAGAGAGAGAGAGAGAGAGAGAGAGAGAGAGATCAAGTCCTACACACATAATAGGTATTCCTATATGCTTTAGAGCAGACTTTCCCTGTAGACATTGCTCCATGTTCACGATATACCTCTTTGGAGGTTTTTAAGAAGTCATTTCATAAATGAGACCCAGAAAAATTAGACCTTGTCATCATTACAAAAGAACAACTGCTGAGCTCCTAAGCATCCCTAATAAGCACGCTAGTGCCTTTTCTTTCCTCAAGGGTTGAAGGGATGGGAGTCACCAAAGGTCACCGAGTCGGTTTCTCTTTTGGCTTTTAGAGATAGTTCCTCTGGCAAATATTTGAGGCAAATATGAGCAAAGTAAGAGAGGGAGACTGGGTTTTCCATCTGTAACTGGAGCCTCCCTGCAGAGTTAACTGGGTCATGTTGATTACTTAAATCTGCAGTATCAAAACATGCTTACATCCTCTATCCTTGGCCAGAGAAAAAGAGATGCTTTGTATTGGGAGTGGGGGGAGGAGGGATTGTATCCACAGCACATCACCCAGTGAGTGACACATAGTGGGTGCTTATAAAATAATGGCTTGATTAGCTGATGTCAGAGTCAGGCTCCAGAAAGATCTTGTCAGGCTAAAAAAAATTAGTAAGAGAAGCTTCACTAAAGATTTGATACAAGGATTTAAAAAGTCAATTTCTTATATGCAGGATAGAGGAGGTGCAGCTTCCTGACAGTTCTCCTGATGGAGAGCGGAAGCTGTTAGGGGGCTGCAAGCTCAACATGAGTCTCCCATGCAACATGGAGGCAAGAAAGTGAGTGCAGCTGAGAGCTGCATTCAGAGAAGCAGAGCTTCCAGGAAGAGGAAGCAGGGGGCAGCTAGCTGGTGCAGTGGATAGAGCCCCAGCCCTGAAGTCAGGAGGACCTAAGTTCAAATCTAGCCTCAGATACTTAATGACCCTGGGCAAGTCACTTAACCCCAATTGCCTCAGCAAAAAAACAAAAACAGAAAAAGGGAGGCAGCAGTTTAGGTCAGTCCCCATACTTATAGGCACATAGACAAACCTATGCACATGCACACTTACCTATATATATACACACACAGACATATCCATGTGCACTACATGCATAAACATACAGTATTGTCTTAGTCCTGGGTATTTTGGGGAGAGCATTAATAAGCTGGAGAACATTCAGAGGAGAGAAGGGCCCTGGAGTTAGCTCTCGATGAGGACTAGGTGTATAAGAGGAAGAAGAGAGGAGTTAAGGCGTGATGACTGCCCACAGAGCTGAGCAGGGAGGCAAAAAGATGGGAACCAAAACCCTCCCTTGGATGGCAATCCTGCACAGGCTGGAGCCAGTCAGGTAACAGCCCTGGCCTTCTTTTTCCTGATCCGTAAAGGGAAGGGGTTGAACAAGGCAGCGTCTAGGGCCCTTCCAGCTCCAAAGCCATGACTGGGAAGGATGATCATGTGGAAGAGATGCACTGTGCCCCTTGGGCTCCTTCAGAGACAGAGGTCAGGGAAAACTCCCCGAGAGCTGGGGCTCCCCACCATGGCCCGACCTGCCCCCAGAGGTAACGGGTTCCCCCTCATGAAGGATCATTTGTCGGGTCTGGCACATGGGCCAGAGGACTCTTGTTTAGATACGGATTGGATGAGACGGTCCTTGATGAGCCTTCCTGCTCCAAATTTCAATGTGGATGAGATGGGAAGGTCACCGAGCTGAAAGGGAAAAATATTGGTTTTAAATTCACATTTTAGGATGTAAAAAAAAATAGCTTTGGCTAATGAAAATCTTAAAATGCCTCAGAGCTGAAAAGTTGCAGAAAGAACATAGACAAGTAAGAGGAGAATGTGATGGATCAACCAGAGAGTTTGCCATGGGAAAGCTATGTATGGTAACCGCTGAAAATCAAAGCAGCCCCACAGGAAATTTAAGGAAGGAGTCTGGAAGGGGGAAATGAGGCTCTCTTTCAATCCAATACCTGAAGCAAAAGATGGCCCCAAAGCCCAGGCTGGATCAAAATCCCAAACCCCAAGTTCTTATCCAAGCAAGTTAAATCTGACAAGCCTTGGAGACATCCTGGTTCTGGCCTCCCAACTCCTGCAGATGTCCTGGTTTAAGGCTATATAGATGAAGTGTGCTTTTCATCCGTAGGCCCAAAAAGTTCATGTGATTCCCTTTCATGTCCAGACTCCAACTCACAAGGGGAATCATTCCCTCATCACAAGGCTGGAGGAAGAGCAAACAATGACCAGGACCAGAATGTGTGGGTCCATGGGAAGTTTTGCTGCCCCTCCTGGGTTAGCTATTGAAGGGGCTGCCAGTGTGCTAACAATACTAGATAAAAACAGATAAAGCTAGATAAAAGCAGATAAAGCTTAAATGCTTTCCAGTTCTTCTGGATGAAAAAACTGACTCTGTTATTAACACCCTGGGTTACAGAGCTTCTAAAATGGAGGACCAATCAAGCAATCTGGGTCCACTGAGTAGCCGATGTGGAGAAAATAGGTCCCAGACCAGGAACTTATGAATACTTTGGGTTTTTCTTAAAAGAAATAAATGGAAAAAAAATAAAATCAGAAGAGGAACCACAAGAACTAAAATCAAAGAAGATATTAAGAATTATCTGATCAAAAGCAGAGGTTCTAACCTGAGTTCCAAGAGTAGATGTCAGGGAGTCCATGAACATGGATGAAGGAAAAATGGCATCTTTATTTTCATTAGCATTGACTTCAATTATTTCAAAACATGATTATGAGAAGTGGTCAATTGGTTTCACCAAATTGTTCAGGGAATATAGTATATTAAGGAAAAAAAATTAAGGATTTGTGAGGTAGATCAGAAGTTCTTAAATTTAAATGGGAGTCCATGAATACTCAACAGATCCAAAACTTTTGCTGATAGATGATAGATAGATCAGATAGACAGACAGATAAATACACAGACAAACAGATAGATAGATAGATAGATAGATAGATAGATAGATAGAGACAGATAGATAGAGACAGATAGATTGATGATAGACAGGTAGATAAAATAAATAGATAATAAATTGGTGAATAAATAAATACATACATATATGGAGAAATTTCAAAAGGTCTATGAACTCAAATTGGGGTAAAATTATATCTATTTTCACTAATCGTTGCTTTCCTTTGTAATAGAAATGTATTTATATTTTTTCAAATGTGATGCTGAGAAGGGAGTCAATAGACTTCATCAGAATTATCAGAAAAAGTTAAGAATATCTGCTCTCAAGAAATGATAGAAACATAAGCAAGAGGTTAAAAGGGGATCCTCATGTAGTAGAGATAACTAACATTACTTTTGAAGAAAGAAGGGGATGAGTATTAAAACTATCAATCCTTGGCTAAGATGACAGGAACAAATAATGATGAATGTTGGAGGGGATGTGGGAAAACTGGGACACTGATGCATTGCTGGTGGAGTTGCGAAAGAATCCAGCCATTCTGGAGAGCAATCTGGAACTATGCCCAAAAAGTTATCAAACTGTGCATACCCTTTGACCCAGCAGTGCTACTACTGGGCTTATATCCCAAAGAAATACTAAAGAGGGGAAAGGGACCAGTATGTGCCAAAATGTTTGTGGCAGCCCTCTTTGTAGTGGCCAGAAACTGGAAAATGAATGGATGCCCATCAATTGGAGAATGGTTGGGTAAATTATGGTATATGAAGGTTATGGAATATTATTGTTCTGTAAGAAATGACCAACAGGAGGAATACAGAGAGGCCTGGAGAGACTTACATGAACTGATGCTGAGTGAAATGAGCAGAACCAGAAGATCACTGTACACTTCAACAACAATACTGTACGAGGATGTATTCTGATGGAAGTGGAAATCTTCAACATAAAGAAGATCCAACTCACTTCCAGCTGATCAATGATGGACAGAAATAACTACACCCAGAGAAGGAGCACTGGGAATTGAATGTAAACTGTTAGCACTACTATCTATCTACCCAGGTTACTTATACCTTCCGAATCCAAATCTTAACGTGCAACAAGAAAATTGGATTTACACACATATATTATATCTAGGTTATATTGTAATACATTTATTATATATGTGATTGCCTGTCATCTAGGGGAGGGAGGGGAAAAATTGGAAAAATGAACACAAGGGATAATATTATTTTAAAAATTACTCATGCATATGTACTGTCAAAAAAATTTTATAATTATAAAATTAATAAAAATAAAAATAAAATAAAACTATCAATCCTTGAGTTCATAAAATCTAAGAGTTGAAAAGGACCTCAGAGGGCATCTAATCCAAACCATCCACTAAAGGATCCCTTCTATTTCTAAACTATCAAGTGAACTCCCAGCTCTTCCTGGATGATTGACAAAAGGCTTGAAAATGTGCTGGGAGGCTGTCAGCTAGTAAGTGGGAGATGAACCTGTTACTGTCCCAAGGAGATTCAATAATCATTCAAAACTCATTGAACCAATACTTAAAGGTTTTAAGTGAAGAGGAGTAACAAAGAGAAATAAGACAGGATCCTTTCCCTCAAGGTGCCTGAAATCAGAAAGGAGTAAAATATAAGATCTGTCTAGATTGCTATAATATTGCTTCAAGTAATCGCTGAAGTTTAGTGCTGGAAGAAGCTGGAAAGCCACCTAGACTTCACTTTATAAGAGAGGAAACTGAGACTCCCATAGGCAAAGGGATTTGCCCAGTATCAATCATACAAGTCATCAGTAACAGAACCGATTCAAATCCAGCTTCTTAATTTCAAATGTTCTTTCTACACTATCTGTTGTGCCCCTGAAATAGGAGACACTACATATTTCTGCTCTGTAATTATGCTGTGGCATTTGTCCAGTGCATTTAAAGGTACTTAGAGAAAATATCACCATCAAGATTGATAAAGATTAGTAGAATTCGTACGATATCCAAGGATGGGATTATCTGATTATATGTAAATACCATGGGATTGGAAGTCAGAAGATTTCAGTTCAAATGCTAGTTTCATTACTCCCTACCTCGGGACTTCAGTTCCTTCATTTTTAAAATAAAGAGATTGACTGAAGTTATCTTGAGCATTTTCCCAAATTCTCTCATCCTAAAATGCTCATAGAAAGACATTTCAAGTACAGGCTTGTTGTGAGAATCAAATCAGAAATTCATGGAAAGCACTTCACAAACAAATATCTATCCCTAATAGAGATAAGAGAGAGAGAGAGAGAGAGAGAGAGAGAGAGAGAGAGAGAGAGAGAGAGACAGAGAGAGACAGAGAGAGAGAGACAGAGAGACAGAGAGAGAGAGAGAGACAGAGAGACAGAGAGAGAGACAGAGAGAGAGACAGAGACAGAGACAGAGAGACAGAGACAGAGAGACAGAGAGACAGAGAGAGACAGAGACAGAGACAGAGAGACAGAGACAGAGACAGAGAGACAGAGAGACAGAGAGAGAGAGAGAGACAGAGAGACAGAGACAGAGAGAGAGACAGAGACAGAGACAGAGACAGAGACAGAGAGAGAGAGAGAGAGAGAGAGAGAGAGAGAGATGGATAGATAGATTGATGATAGACAAGTAAATAGAATAAATAGATGAATAAATTGGTGAATAACTAAATAAATGGAGAGACATATGTATGGATATATAGAGAGAGAGAGACAGAGACAGACAGAGAGAGAGAGAGAGAGATATTTCAAAAAGTCTATGAATTTGAATTGGAGTAAAATTATATCTATTTTCACCAACCTTTGCTTTCCTTTGTGACATAAATGTATTTTATACATTTATATATTGGGGAATTGGAGGAATTATTACTAGATAATGTGGATGATACAAGCCCCCTCCCCAACATTAGTCTTTTTGATCTCCCTACCTTAGCCCTTCCTCCTTGGGATCCAGCTGGCTTCTATACAGATCTCTATTTTACAGTGGCCTGTTTTCAGACCCCACAATATTTCTCTCATCAAAGCAATAATGGACTCAATTACATATTCCTTCCTTTTAATAAAAAGGGGGAAATAAATCCTTCAGTGGTATTTTTCCTTCTGAAAATCAAAAGCAATCCTCATACACCAAAATTACAGACCCCAAGCCCCACATATTTGTGGAGCTAAGCTACCCCTGTCTAATAGGGGCCAATTCCTGTGATTAGTTACTTGAGTGTGGGCTGTTCCCTAGAACACCCTTGGTTCTCTAAGTCCAGCTCTCCCTGATTCTGGGAGACATTTGGGAAAAGCTTCTAGACAATAATTGCTTTGGTATAATATAGAGGTATTTTATACGACCACAGACTCAATGATTAAAATAACATGGAAAGTGAAGATGCCATTGGTTCAAACCCAGGAGGAAGTAAGAGATTATAAACTCTCAAGGTTAGAGCTCTCCTAAACTCAGGCTATCTTTGGCAAGCTCTTCCAACACCCACCATTGGCAGAGGGTGAAAATATTCAAATGCAGTGAAGAAAAGCTTAACTCTCCTTGGCAAAGTCCTCCTATTTTTCTGAATTCTTTCCTCTTTTTTTTTGGCTTTGATCCCACATATCTCTGTCTGTTGCTCTCTCTCTCTCTCTCTTGTTATTCCACCAATACACAGTTCTCTATCTCATAACATGGATCCAAAATCTCTGCAGATAGATAGACAGATGATAGACAGATAGATAGATAGATAGATAGATAGATAGATAGATAGTGATTATTATACCCATTGTACAAAGAAAGAGAAACTTAAGTGATATAAGGATTTATAAGTTAGATGATAAGTGTAGAGAGGGTCACAGATAGTAAGGAATCCTGAGTGAAGTATAAGATCCTTTAGTCCAGTGGAACTCTGCTGATGAGTTTGGTTTGGCTCCCCATCACCCCCAGGGGCATCTCAGCCTTTCTGACAAGTCAAAGGGTGTAACAACCTGTGTTGTGATTAAAGCAGAGTTATACTAAAGTGGCAAGGAAACATCTGCACACAATAGCAAGTTTTTTATGTAGTCCTTCATGTGTAGTATACTATATAGTTAGCACATGCACATAACTATAGTTATGTAAGTGTGTTAGGGTATATAAGGCTGAGAAAATTCTGAATAAAAGGATTCCTGTTTGATCATCTTCATGAGTTCGCCCCTTCACTCTTCACCCATGATCAGGATTCAGACTGGTACCGACATCCTCTAGTGAGCAGGTCTGGACAACAGTGTTTGAGTTGTCTTCCAGATCCAACATTCTATCACTTCTCAACCTTGCTTCCTCTGGACAATGGAAGATTGATTTGGAGTGGAGAGAAGGGGACTGACGGTAGAGATGTCATTGCAGGGAATAATTGACAATATTTAACAACTGATGGCATGTATGAGGTGAGAGACAGGAAAGATCAAAGAATGACTGGGAAGTATTATGTAGCTCTGGGAGCTACATTTCAGGAAGAACATGACCTGCCATTCATTGAGTGCTAATTTTTTCCTAGCCTGCAGAGATACAATGCACAGTTTCTATCACTTCCTTCCATATTATTCTGCATTGATTACTATGATCACAATGATTATTATTGCAAGCATAATGAGGAGCAAAAGTACACAATCCAATCTCTGTCTAGCTAAAAGAATTTTTTAAAAACCCTCTAGCCAAAAGAGAGGAATTTTTAATAGATTAAAAAAAAGTGAAAAAATAAGCATTAAAAATAATGAATAGCTCCTAAACCATCCTTAGAAATCCCAGTGACAGTTTTCTGAGTCCCTTCCCCACCCCCAATAAAATGAACATTAAAAAAAAAAATTACAATCCTGCAATTTCTCAAAACCATAACCCCAGAGGGGAAAGGCATCCAGAATCCCAGACCATTTACAGATATCCCAGCATTTAGCTCTAAGTTGGCTGATGTTTAAAATCCTGAAAAATAACATTCAAAAAATTGTCCAGCTCAGCATATTTTGTGGTATGATACACTACATGCTAGACTCATTGTAAAGCCTCAGAAAAATATTTTTAAAACTATGGAGTAGGAGGAAGGCCAAGGGCGCTACAGCTGAAGGAGACCAGATTTTTTTACTCTGGAAAAATAAGGAACTTTCTCCCTAACACAGGGATCCATTTTATAATTTTTTGTGAGTCCTCACTGCCTGTCCTACCTCCAATTATTTGACTCTGGTCAACAATAAGACCAAATCTTCTTCATACAGACACATGGCCCATAAAAAGCATTGGATTTGAGGGAAAAGGAAGAGGAGGGAGAGGAGGAGGAGGAGGTGGAAGAGAAGAAGAAGAGAAAGAGGAGTAGGAAGAGAGGAAGAGAGGAGGAGAGGAGGAGAAGGAGAAGAAAAGAGGAAGAGGAGAAGGAAGAAGAATTGAGGAGGAGGAGGAGGAAAGGAGGAGAAGGAAGAAGAGGAGGAGGAGGAAGAAGAGGAAGAGTGAAGGAGGAGGAAAAGGAGGAAGAGAAGGAAAAAGAAGAAAATGACCCAGGTTCAAAGCCTCATAGGTAACTCTTCCACTAAGATTAATATTAATATGTCACCACCTCTCTGTGCCTCAGTTTCCTTAATAAAAAAGGATGCTAGATTTAGAGCCAAACCTGGCCCTGCCACTTTTACTTAAGTGACCCTGAATAAGTCACAACTTCTCTTGGCCTTAATATTCTCACTTTTAAAATGAAGAAATTGAATTGTATAATCTCTGAACCCTGTCCAGTTCTATAATTCTATGGGAGTTAGTTTCATGGTCAAGATTCATCTTGCTTTTGTTTCATGGATGCTTCACAAGTTGCTCTGGATTTAATTAAGTCTTTGGCCTAAAATTTCGATCTCTGATTTTCTTGGGGTTGACTCCACTACTAGCCACCTCGGCAGCTAAAGCGGCCTGAAGAATTTTAATACACAGAATGCTTTGTCAACCTCAGAATACATTTCCACTTCCCCATTGGCCATAAGATGAATGAGAGTTCATTCATTCCCAGACTTGAAGAAAGCCAAACTTATGAAGTGACTTTGGTCCAGTGGATTGGGGAAGGAGGGCTGGGCCTGGATTCACTGTACGACCCCTAAATCTATGACCCAGTAAAACCTGATGGAGAGTCACAGGACTCGTATTCGAAGCTCTCCTCCTGACTGCCCCACTAAGACAGAATAAGCGTGTAATAAAAGCTTGTTAACTAATTAACTAAATGAAACAAATCCCTCCACTGCTGAGGGTTAGGAGGGGTCTTAGAGATCACTCAAGCCGACACTTTATAGTATAAATAAGGATGTTGAAGGCCAAAGTGGAAAAGTCATTTGCCTAAGGTCATCCTTGGAGAAGCAGGATTCAAAAGTAGGCCATCCATGTCTAGAGCTCTAGATACTAAATTACATTTCCCTCTATGCTAATAAATCACTTTTCTGCTGTGCTTGACTTGAAATCAAGAGCCTTATGTTATTTTCTAAAATGTCAACCCCCTGCTCCATGAGCCCTAATGGCTCCCCAACATGGACAG
Source organism: Sminthopsis crassicaudata (assembly GCF_048593235.1). NCBI lineage: Eukaryota > Metazoa > Chordata > Mammalia > Dasyuromorphia > Dasyuridae > Sminthopsis > Sminthopsis crassicaudata. Next base: position 664,925,316 of record NC_133618.1, read on the forward strand.
CATTAACTCTAAATTCTATTGTTTGGCATTGGAATCCTAGCCCGGTACCAATTTTCTTATGTTTTATCCTTTCTTCTTCCTGGATCCAGCATTATCAACTTACTTATAGTTCCGCAAACATAGTACCCCACCTCCCAATTTGGCACCAAAGTACCAGCTATCCCAGAACATCTTGCTGCCTCATCCCTACTTCTGTGTTCCCCAGTTTCCATCCAGATGCATCTCAAGCCCTACTTTCTTTCCACATCAGTCCTTTCCCATAATCCCTAGATTCTAGCCTTCACACAAATGACCTTTCATCTCTCTAGTTAATTCCAAAGTCTTCTCCATTTATACGTACCTTCCTTGAGGGCAGGGATTGCTTTTTTGCCTAAATCCTTAGGCCAGGATCTGTCACAAAATAAAGGATTAGCTAATATTTATTATCTGACTCAGTGTTCTGGTTCTAGGTTGGCCACCACCTACTTTTGTGACCTTGAACAAGTTTTGATTCTCAGTTTCGCCATCCATAAAATTAGGTGGGTTGAAGATGAGCTTCAAAGCCCTGTTCAGTTTTCAATGCATAAACTGTATGATTGGGGCTATTTTTTTCTAAACCAGAAGAGTTCCTTTGCTTACAAAACTCCTTTCAAACCTGAAGTGTTTATTATCAAGAGTTAAATGGCATTCTAAAGATGAAGGAAGAAGAGGAAAAGCAAGGAAATGTGAAATTATGGAGTGTTAGATATCAATTTATGAGGAGAAAGTGGAAAATGTCAAAAATTACAATGTTAATGGAAGTCAATCTGATGTGGCAAGTTCTCCCTTCTCATTTTTAAGACTAACAATATGATTTTCCTCTTTCCTTTTTTTAATCAGATTTACTAAGGATTTATCTATTTTGTTGGTTTTTTCATAAAACCAACTCTTAGTTTTATTTATTAATTCAATAGTTTTTTTAACTTTCAATTTTATGGAAATAAATGATGATGTATACATATATTGTATTTAATTTATACTTCAACATATTTAACATGTATCAGTCAACCTGCTGTCTTGGGGAGGGGGTGGGGGGAAGGAGGAGAAAAATTGGAACAAAAGGTTTGGCAATTGTCAATGCTGAAAAATTATCCATGCATATATCTGGTAAATAAAAAGCTATAATAAAAAGAAAGAATGAATGAAATGATGAAATGAAATGAAATAAATGAAATTGAAATATCTGATGAGGTCCAGGGTAACTAGGTGAGGTTGGCAGAGCAAGCCTGTAGTATTAATAAGATTACTTCCTGAGGCAAGCAGAAAGGACACTGATGGGGACGAGCTCAGTTTTATAATCCCACTCCTGGGGGATCTTGGGTAACTCCACTTTATTGTATCCAATCAGAAAGATAAATTATATGGCCAACCCCCTGAGATTAAATTTCCCCTATAAATATGTCCAAGGTCTATGCTAGATTGCTCTTGGGTTTGCCTACCACTGCATTCTGCCTCATGGATCCTTTCTTTCTCCTCACCTCTCCCCATGGTGTCTTTTTCCTTCTTAAAGCTTATGGCTTTGTTAGGGTGCTAAAAACCCTCTATGCATTTAACCTGCCAGTCAATGGCTTACTCCCACCTCAAGATGATTCCCTTTCTCCCAGTTAATTGTGAGTTCCACTGAAGAACTTATCTTTTCTATTGTTAATTGTTAAAAACTACTTTCTTTGCTAACTCTATGCTCTCCCAAATCTATTTCATATTGAAAACTCCTAGTACCCATTTTACCTTTCATTTTGTCTGTAATCTCTGCTCATAAATAAATGTACCTTTTGGCAAGGAGAGGACCCTTGCGGGTTCTTCACATGTGAATTGCTACCAAACCCCATTATTCGGTGCCAATTGCTCTCCTCAATCTCATCAATTCGTTTAATGAATATTCAGTCTTTGCATAAAATCCTGGGTATGTCTCTACCACATGAATCCATCATTGCTGTAAAACCCGGGGGAAATGGTTTTAATCTACTCTGAGACTTCAGTGCCTTTAATGGATCTTGGATCACATTGATCTGTTTGCATGTTTCCTTAGATAAACCACAGCATTTATTGGTTTTGATTCTATGTAATTGGTGATGTTCTTCCACTAAACAGAATTTCAGAGTTAGAAGGGACCTCCCTAGTCTAAAGACCAACCTATACCAGAAAAAGAATGTCTTCTACATTCTTTTTTTTTTTTTTTTTTGCTGAGGCAATTGAGGTTAAGTGACTTGTCCAGAGTCCCACAGCCAGGAAGTGTTAAGGTAAGTGTTACTTACCTTAAGAAAGATCCTCAGCCTCCTAAGGCAGCCCAGTCCATTTGGAGACAGTTCTAACTATAAGGAAGATTTGTTCTGACTTCAAGCCAGAATTTGTCTCTAGCTTCTCAATGATTCTACATCTGCCCATTAAATACAAATAGAGCAGTTCTTTTTTATTACATGACTGAAAAGACTGAATAATAACCAGGAAATGAGCAGATCTAACTCCTCTCCATCATCCCATTATCATTTTCTGTTACCTATATACCCAATATTCTGGAAGACTTCTGCATAGCCAGGGTTTTACAAAGACTGAATATTATTCTTAACTTTCCTTTGGTGTCAATTCAGCATTCTAGTTAGTTATCCATATTTTTATCTGTGGTCTTCTCAAAAGATTTGTCCTGTTAGGTTCTTACTAAGAGCTTTTTTAATTTTCTTTTTTTTTTTTTTCCTGCCCTGAGACTGGTGTTAAGTGACTTGCCCAGGGCCCCACAGCCAGGAAGTGTTAAGTGTCTGAGACCAGTTAAACTTGGGTCCTCCTGAATTCAGGGCTGGTACTCGGTTCTTACTAAGTGCTAATGAGATAATGAGATATTAGGTACTTACTAAGTGCTAAGTCGGTATTTAACAATTCTCTAGTTCTGGCCTTTAAGGGGTGTTTTTCCCCTCTGAACTTCTGGGGAGAAGCTTACATGTTTAAAAGGAGCAAGTTCATTGGTAGAAGTAATCCTCCCACAAGCCCTTGCATTATCCCAAGCCCTTGCATTATCCCAAGCCCATTCTCTGGGAAGATAAAAGAGGGTGGCACTCTGGAGGAGGAGGAGTCTACTCTAGGTCAGAGTTGGGACGGCTCTCTACAGGAAGAAGAATCTGGCCAAGAGATTGAGTTGAGACAGTAGATCTCCTCCCAGAGAGTGATTGGCAGTTTCTGGAGACAACAGAACTTTGCATATTGGCACCCAACGTGGGGCAAGGACTTTCGCTTATCCTGACAAGGACTTATTCTGAGCCCTTCAGAGGAGCTAGCCCGGACCTTCGCATTGTCCATCTACTTTTGGGATCATAATTTTTTATTAAAGCTTTTTTATTTTCAAATCATATGCATAGACAATTTTTCAACATGGAGCAATTGCATACCCTTGTGTTTCAAATTTTCCCCTCCTCCCTCTTCCCACCTCCTCCCTTAGGATGGCAAGCAATCCAATATATGTTATACATGTTAAAATATATGTTATACATGTTAAAATATATGTTAAATCCAATATGTGTAAACATATTTATATAATTCTTTCCCTGCACAAGTAAAATCAGATCATAAAGGAAAGAAAATGAGTAAGAAAATAAAATGCAAACAAACAACAACAGAAAGAGTGAGAATGCTGTGTTGTGAGCCACACTCAGTTCCCACAGTCCTCTCTGGGTGTAGATAACTCTCTTCATCCCAAGTCTATTAGAATTGGTCTGAATCACCTCATTTTTGGAAAGAGTCACATCCATCCGAATTGATCATCCTATAATACTGCTGTTGCCATGTACAAATGGATCATAATTTCTTTAATGGTGTCTCTTAAGCTATTTCTTTTTTTTTTTAATTTATTTTTTTCCACAGTATATATGCATGAGTAATTTTTTTTAATAATATTATCCCTTATATTCATTTTTCCAAATTATCCCCTCCCTCCCTCCACTCCCTCCCCCCATGACAGGTAATCCCATACATTTTACATGTGTTACAATATAACCTAGATACAATACATGTGTGTAAATACCTTTTTCTTGTTGCACATTAAATATTGGATTCCGAAGGTATAAGTAACCTGGGTAGATAGACAGTAGTGCTAACAATTTACATTCACTTCCCAGTGTTCCTTCTCTGGGTGTAGTTATTTCTGTCCATCATTGATCAACTGGAAGTGATCTTAACCTATTTCTTGAACATGATTGTTGGCTATATGCTCAGCTGGGGGAGGAGGGGAGGGCGTGACACATGCTAAACACTTAATAACTGCTTCTCTACTATTTAATCTCCAGACTTTACAATCCACTGTAGAAAATAATCAGGTGGGGATTTAAATAAGAAAAACAATTGTAAAATATAATCAGAGGTCCAGACTTACTCACAAGTAGAAGGGAAGATGAAACTAAAGAATTACCCTCAGGTGGGGGGAAGTAGTATTGAATAATTACCGGTGGAAACTCATGTGGGGGGATTAAACGCTCCAGATAGGCTGAAATTTTGTAGTACTCAGCTAATAGGGAATCAAGGGAAAAACTGAACTACGTCCAAATAAGATGACCACCAAGGGAGACGTGAAATATAATCTAGAGTAGAGCTTCACCCTCATCAGGAATTAGGCACTCCAAATAGGTTTTGACCTCTGTGGTACTTAGTCAATAGGGAATCAGAGGAGAGACTAGAATTTCTAATCTAAAAGAGACATTGATTCTGTGTTCCTATTCTGTAGGATACCCACTTCTGCAGCTGTGTGATTAAAAACTTTTAACTTCAGCCTTCTCAAGTCCAATAGAGTTATTTCTCACACAATCAAGCAAACTGCAAAAACCTTTGGAACTGGAGTGACTCTTGCCCAGGAATCATTTCTAAGATGGATAGGGAATACTTGATCACTCATATCCAAAAGGTCATCTCAAGTTATTTTAGAATCCTAATTATTACAGACAGTGAAGTGTGTGGGATTCCAAGGACCTTGTGGAGGGGAACAAGAGACTTGGCTTTGCCTCCCTTTAGTCCACTCCTCTCCCTCACCCTACCCTGGAGGAGGTTATTTGAGGGACCCGAGAATTTAAATGGAACTTTAAAGGAAAAAAAAAAAAGTGGTGAATTATCCCTTTGTCACGTGTGCTTTCTAAGCTAGAGCCCACATTCCTCGAGACATAACTGATAGTTGAACAGGTCTTAGATTTTGGGGACAAGTTTGTGCCAACATTTTTACTATAGCTTGTACCATATGTCTTTCTAAATGCTACTTAAATCTGATTGAGGACAGAACAGCCAAAAGCGTAAGTCCTTCAACAACTATTCTAATAAAGCTTCTACAAGAACTCTGGGCCAAGTAATGGTGGTTGAGAAATCAAAGGAGAAACTACAGTGAATCATCTTTTCAGCCCAAGATCACAAATTCACCATGGGGCCAAGTTACCAGACAAGAAACTATGGAAGGGTAGTGGTCCAGAGTCATTACTTGATGCCCAAAGCTATAAGGTAGACCAACACAACAAGGATGCCCAGAGCTGATTTCTTTCAGAGGGGCCAAGGATGGGGATTGATAGCTTAGATATATCTGAGTTAGGTCAACAGCCAAGAACTCAGCACCCAGCCAAAGCCATCTCTTCAACTCAGTCTGGAGCACGCACTCAGCTCCCAAAGCTCCCAGCCTGGACAGAAAGGAGGGGATTCCCAGAGCTGATGGCTGATTCATTTTCCCTCTTCAACTACTCCCCAAGCTCTTGGCCTAGACCACAGATTTAACATCCAAATCCCCCAGCATGAGGTTACCCTGGATAGATATTGACTCAGTCCCCAAGTCAGGACAACGTGGGAGGAAGAAAGTGCTCCTAGGTTTGGAATTGCAGAGTCAATCCCAGATAGAAGTGCAATAGGAGAGGAGGAAAGTGCTCCTAGGTTTGGAATTGCAGAGTCAATCCCAGATAGAAGTGCAATAGGAGTTGCCCAGAGCATATCAATGGGGGAAAAAATGACCAAATTTTAAAAAGAAAAAGAGTTATGAGGCTGAAGATATTCAAGACATAAACTGAGAAGGAAATTAACTGTCTAACATCTAAAGCCTCCAAGAAAAATATTTTTATCTACATAATCAGCTACAGCTCCTATAAAAAATAATCCTAGAGTTTAAATAAGTTTTAAATGATATTAAAAGTAGCGAGGATGATAAAAGAAAAAACTGGAAAATAAATGAGAGTTATAGAGGAGAGACGTAAAAAGAAAATAAACAGTTTAACACAAGACGTATAAAATCTTACCCAAAAAAAGTAAATGTCTTAAAAGTTAGAATGGTTCAAACAGAAGTTAATGGTCCATGAGTCAACAAGAAATATTCAAACAAAACCGAAAGATTGGGAAAAAAAAAAAAAAAGGAAAGTATCTCATATGAAAAACAACTAACATAGAAAACAGATTAAGGAGAGATAGCTTAATAATCATTGCTAACATCATAATTCAAAAAAAATTTGAACATCATGTTTGAAGAAATACAAAAAGAAAATTTCCCAGATCTCTTAGCACCAGAAGATAAAGTAAAGGTGTACAGACAAAAATTACTTATCCAGTGAAACTGAGCATAACTGAATGGAAGAAAAATAGATCTTTAATGAAATAAAAGACTTCCAAATGTTCCTGATGAAAAGACAAAAGTAGAAACTTTGAAGTTCAACCCAGAAATTAAGAGAAACACAAAATATAAGTGACCAATAATAAGGGACTGAACAAATATAGGAAGGTGATAAATGTGTCTCCATTGAATCCTATCATCATTGAAGGTCAGAGGAGTCTAATCAGACAAGGTCTAGGAATCATTTCATTGTTTTGATGATTGTAAGAAAAATTTGGAAAGAGAAGGAAAGAGTAATACATGATAGGGGACAGAATAGAGAAAATTATTTTACATAATCAGTGTGTAGAAGTAGATATCTATATAAACAAGGAGGAAGGGGAAAGAGAAGCAGCTGACATTTCAACCTCATTCTCATTTGAGATCTTAAATGATATAAAGGACCCAAACATCACTGATGAAAAGATGAGAGCTGAGTAGAATTATTAGAATAAAAACATGAAAGTGGAGAGAAAAAAAAAAAACGGTAAATCCAAACAAACCATTGGAAGACACTTTATAAGGATGAATCATTTGCATTCTAGTGGAGGGAGAGGGAATCAAATAATATGGAGGGCCTGGGGGTGATTCTTGAAGTTTTGATGATCTTCAAAGAAGAAAGGAAAGGGAGAGTGGAAAGGATATGGTAGCAAAAAAAAAAAAAAAAAATATATATATATATATATATATATATATATATATATACACACTAGGGGTCTTAGTGTGTCACATAACCAAGAGATACAAGTAGAAGTCTATGCAAATGAGGCAGGATGAAGGGGAAGTGAACCTTACTTTGAACTGATGGCAAGTGAAGTGAGCAGAACTAGAAAAAGTTCTATTTTAATGGAACTGAGGAAATGAATAATTTTGAAAGACTTAAGAATTCTGATTAAACCAGAGATAAACTAACATGCTAATAATTTAGAACTTCACCCACACCCTGAAAGAGAGAGATGAGGTACTAGATATGCAGGATGAGACACATAGTTTTGAACATGGCCAACAGGGGAATATGCTTTGCTTGACTTTGCATATTTGTTGCAAGGAGGTTGTTTTTTGTTATTTTTCCATGGGGAGAAGGAGGAGGTGGAAGAGGGAGAGTGTAGATATTTGTTCATTGAAAAAAATATATCTTTTTTTTTAATCTGGCTGATTAATTCTCAACTGACAGTTATAGTATGGAGTTTACTGATGAAAGTTTGAGAACCATGGCACTAGCAAAGATACACCCAGTCCTTTAAGAGCATCCCTTAAATCCCTGAAGTTATTGATGTAGCAGCCAAGCTCTGGGTACTCAATTTATTAGGAGGGTGAGCTCGAGTCAGGATGACTATCTCAGAGCATATGTTGCATTTTAAAAATACATATTTTATTGATGACTTTTTTTTTCTTTTATGTGGTCATCATTTCTCAGTGACAGTGTGCTCACAAGCAGAAATTCTCCCTGGTCACAAACAAGTAGTTTTACAATAGGAACTGATGTGCTAGATTCAAATCCAAGTCTCTGATTCAAAACCCAGAGTTCTTTCTAATGTCTCCCAGCATTTTAGAAACAATGGCATCAATCAATAATCATTTAGTAAGTACCTGCTATGTGCCAGGTGCTATGCTAAGCCCACGGTCAAAATCTTACTTTGAAAATGATGGAGTCCAAGTTTATGAAATTAACAAAGTACATCACTTTTTAAAAAAGAAATTCACTGATCCATATTAAATCATTTAATTATTTAAAATTTGATTCAATGCAGATGTTTAATAACGTAAATTCAGCTATTTTGCTTTTGAAGATTATTTTTATGAGAACAATATTTTTTGTTGCTTTTTTTAATGTTCTGGATCAACTTTTCTCTTGTATTATGCAGTTCCTCTGTGTCAATTGCCACGTGGATACATGAACCTTACTATATCCATGCTATTGAAGCAGCTTGAATCTCAATCTCTGTCTCTCTCTGTGTCTGTCTGGATGTCTGTCTGTCACACACACACACACACACACACACACACACACTCCTCCAAGTGGATATTCACAAACCTGATTTTACAAGAATGATTTTGTATCACTTTGTTGTTGTAACAGCCCAGAGGATTTTTTTTTTTTTTGCTGAGGCAATTGGGGTTAAATGACTTGCCCAGGGTCACACAGCCAGAAAGTGTTAAGTGTTTGAACTTAGGTCCTCTTGACTTCAGGTGGTGCTCTATCCACTGCACCACCTAGCTGCCCTGAGGATTCTTAATTTGTTTTTTTTAAAGTAAGTCAAAATCCAAAAACACAAACATGTAACAAAGGAAGGAAGGGAAGGAAGGGAAGGAAGGGAAGGAAGGGAAGGAAGGGAAGGAAGGGAAGGAAGGGAAGGAAGGGAAGGAAGGGAAGAAAGGAAGGAAGGAAGGAAGGAAGGAAGGAAGGAAGGAAGGAAGGAAGGAAGGAAGGAAGGAAGGAAGAGAGGGAGGGAGGAAGAGAGGGAGGGAGGGAGGGAGGGAGGGAAGGAAGGAAGGAAGGAAGGAAGGAAGGAAGGAAGGAAGGAAGGAAGGAAGGAAGGAAGGAAGGAAGGAAGAAAGGAAGGAAGGGAAGAAAGGGAAGAAAGGGAAGGAAGGGAAGGAAGGGAAGGGAAGGAAGGGAAGGAAGGGAAGAAAGGAAGGGAAGGAAGGGAAGGAAGGGAAGGAAGGGAAGGAAGGGAAGGAAGGGAAGAAAGGAAGGGAAGAAAGGAAGGGAAGGAAGGGAAGGAAGGGAAGGAAGGAAAGGAAGGAAGGAAGGAAGGAAGGACGGAAGGGAAGGAAGGAAGGAAGGGAAGGAAGGAAGGAAGGAAGGGAAGGAAGGAAGGAAGGGAAGGAAGAAAGGAAGGAAGGGAAGGAAGGAAGGGAAGGAAAAGAGGGAAGGAAGGGAGAGAGGGAAGGAAGGGAGAGAGGGAAGGAAGGGAGAGAGAGAAGGAAGGGAGAGAGGGAAGGAAGGAAGGAAGGAAGGAAGGAAGGAAGGAAGGAAGGAAGGAAGGAAGGAAGGAAGGAAGGAAGGAAGGAAGGAAGGAAGGAAGGAAGGAAGGAAGGAAGGAAGGAAGGAAGGAGGGAGGGAGAGAGAGAGAAAGAAGTGGAAAATAGTAAGACCTAAACTAACTTGAACATTTCTGAAACATCTGAAAAGATTTAGCCTTCTCTCACCTCTGGGGAAAGACCAAGTACAAAGTTTCTGTTCCAAAGAAAGCATTTTAAAGAAAAGTCTTCTCAAATCAGTCCAGACAGCTATAAAGAGATTTCAGTTACATCCACACTTACCTTGAAGCTACCCAAAGTCCCTTTTTCAGCTTCCTGCTTCCAGAAGTCACTGTTTTGTTTTGATGAGATCAATATTTGCTTCTCTGGTGAGCACACCTTCAGTTTTTCACCTCAGTTCTCTCTATTGACTTAAAGTATTGCAGTGAGGTGCCATTCAGCATCAATTTGCTCTTAATTTCTTTGAAGTCTTTCTTGATACCTGACCTGCTCCACATGCCCCCATTCCCCATATAAATGCTTTTACTCTCTCCTTAGATTTTTCTAAAATGATTTTATGGGAAGCAACATAGTCTAGTAAAGTCAGAGAGTCTGTGTTTAAATCTCCCATCTGCCCCCTGGCAGACCTGGAGGACTTTAGGCAAATCATCTTACTTCCCAGATTTTAGCTTCCATCTGTATAAAATGAGGCTTTTAAACTAGATAATCCCGTATCTCCCTAATTCTAACAAATCCATAAACTGGATCTTTCCTTTGCCTCCATTACATGTTATTAAATACACTTAGCTGTGTGTATCCTACTCCCCTACTAAGTTGTAAGATTCCTTTTTTTTCCCTCAGGCAATTGGGGTTAAGTGACTTGCCCAGGGCCACACAGACCCAGATCTGAGACCAGATTTAAACTCAGGTCCTCCTGACTTCAGGGCTGGTGCTTTATCCACTGCCCCACCTAGCTACCCCTAATTTGCAAGATTCTTGGGGGGAAATACTCTTATCATTTTATGCCTTTTATAACCCCAGGATCTTGCTGAGGATGGGTGCTAAATGAATTCGTTGGAATTGAATTTATTCTTCAATTCAGTCCCAATTTGAGGTAGTGTTTATCTTGTATAAGCTCCCTTTCTTTTCTGCCCCTGCCTCTGCCGTCAGCCCAGTGCAGATCCTCCTCACATCCTTCAGGACTCTTGTAGTAGCTGCTTTTGGGTCTGTCTGCTCCAAGGCTCTCCCCACTCCAGTCCATCCTCCTTTCTGCTGTCAAATTAATCTTCCTCAAGCCCTACCTATATAATACCGTCCAATAGCTCCCTATTACCTCTAGGTAAGAGGTAATAAATTACAAATCTAGTATAAATTACAAATCTAGGATAAATTACAAATCTAAATCCACTGTGTGATATCCCAAGTCCTTCCCCACCTGGCCCTATTTTTCCAGGCTTTTTATACTTACACTTTATTGCTCCCTCCCTCCCAATTTATTACTCACTCATGTTGCTGTTCTGCACACAACACCCTCCATCCTGATTCTGGCCATTTTCTATTTTTTTTTTTCTGAGGCTGGGGTAAAGTGACTTGCCCAGGATCACACAACTAGGAAGTGTTAAGTGTCTGAGACCAGATTTGAACTCAGGTCCTCCTGACTTCAGGGCTGGTGCTCTATCCACTGCGCCAACTCGCTGCCTGGATTCTGGCCATTTTCTCTGGCTGGAAGGCTCTTTCTTCTTATCTATGCTTTCTAGCTTCCCTAGCTTACTTCAAGTCCCATTTAAAAATCCCATTTTCACCAATACACCCAGATTTGGAAGGGAAACAGGAGACAGGGGGCAGGAGGAGATTTTTGTTTGTTTGTTTCTTTGTTTTTTTACAATCATTGATAATTGCATCATTTCTCAAATACGTAGAAAACTGAGTCAAATTTATAGGAATACAAGTCACTCTCTGATTGATAAATAGTCAAAAGATATGAACAGGAAATTTCCAGATGAATAAATCAAAGTTATCTGTAAAAAGTAAAAAAAAAAATTGCTCTAAGACACTATTCATTAGAGAAATGCAAATTAAAATAACTCTGACATATCACCTCCTACCTATTGGATTTCTCAAGATGAAAGAAAAGGAAAATGATAAATGCTAGAGATAATAGAGAAAAATAGCCACACTAATGCACTGTTGGGAGAGTTGTGAACTGGTCCCAACATTTTGGAGAATAATCTTGAACAATGTCCAAAGGGTCATCGAACTGTACATACCCTTTGATCCAGCAATAGCACTACTAGGTCTATACCTCAAAGGCACTCTGTGAACAAAAATATTTATAATAGCTCATTTTATGGTAGAAAAAATGGAAATTAGGGAGATATTCAACAAGTGGAGTATGGCTGAACAAGTTGTAGTTTATTATTATGATGGAACACTATAGTGCAATTAAAAATGATATGTAAAATGATTTCGATAATGGGAAGACATATGGATTGATGCTAAGTGAAATGAGTAGAATCAGGAGAATATTATACATAGTCCCAGCAATATTATGTGATGATTAACTATGAATGACTCAGTTCTTCTCAGCAATACAATGATTCAAAATAATTCTAAAGGCTTATTTTTGCTGAGGCAACTGGGATTAAGTGACTTGCCCAGGGTCACACAGCTAGGAAGTATAAAGTGTCTGAGATCAAATTTGAACTCAGGTCTTCCTGACTTCAGGGCTGGTGCTGCTATCCACTGTACCACCTAGCTACCCCTTCTGAAGGATTTATGATGAAAAATGCTAACCACTTCCAGAGAAAGACTCGATGGAATCTGATTGAAGCATACTTTTTTCATTTTATTATTTTGAGGCTTCTTTCATCTGTGTTTTCTTTTGCAACATGGCTAAAATAGAAAAATATTAGCCATACATTTCCTTTTTTTTTTTTTTTTTTTTTTTTTTTTTTTTTTTTTTTTTTTGCTGAGGCAATTGGGGTCAAGTGACTTGCCCAGGGTCACACAGCTAGGGAATGTCAAGTATCCAAGACCAGATTTGAACTCAGGTCCTCCTGACTTCAGGGCTGGTAGTCTATCTACTGTACCATCTAGCTGTCCCCATATATTTCTAATATAGAAATATAGAAATCTTTGCATAACTCCATAGATATATAATCTATATTAAATTGCTGGCCTTCTCAAGGAGAGGAGAGGGAGAGAATTTGAAGCTGAAAACTTTAAAAAAACAAATGTTAAGCATTTTTGCTTACATGTGATTGAGAAAAATAAAATTAAGTGCCAAAAAAAGAAAGTTATTGCAATAATGTAGGTTATTCAGTAAATAAATTAACAAATGGAGAAAATAATTACCACTTAGAATTATTTTATAAAAATTATAATCTTACACTAAAAAAAAATAAAAGTGATATAAAAAATAAGATCCCATCTTCTCTGAACTTTTCCTGATCCATTTTAATGCTGTCTTCCCTCTAATGAGTATCTTCAATTTATCCTAGCTACAGCATGTCTGTATGTATTTGCATGTTTTCTACTCCATTATATTATGATCTCCTTGAGAGCAAGGACTGTCTTGTATTTTTTTGTATTCCCAAGGTTTAATCCAGTATCTGACATATACTAGGTGCTTAATAAATGCTCGCTAACTGACAACTGATTTTTTTTCCTTACTATACTCTCAAATACAGTACCATTCAACTCTTAACACCATCAGATCCAATCAACTGTGAAAGTCTTAGCAGCATTGATCAATACAATGATCCAAGACAATTCCAAAGGACCCATGATGAAAAAATGCTCTCCACCTCCAGAGAGGGAACTGATGAACTCTGAGTGCAAATTGAAGTATTTTTTTCTCACTTTATTTATTTATTTATTGTCTAACCATATTTTACATGATTTCACCCATGTAATTGATGCCATTTTGCTTGTCTTCCCAAAGAAAGGTAACAGGCAGAAGAGAGGGATAGAATTTGGAATTTAAAAAAATTAAAGCATGCAAACAACAAATAAATAATTTTTTAAAAAAATTTAAAGAAAGAAAAGGGATCAGAGTGAACTTTTCAAAGAGAACTATATTTTCTACCCATTTAGAATCAGAGTGATAGCTTAATATCTTTCTTTGAAGAATTGGGACACTATTTGCCTTGTTAATTTAAATGTTTTACTTTTGGCCTTTCTATTTTTCATCTCAGTTTCTAAAATTTATTGAAGATTTTTAAAGCATTCTAAGTCGGCTTCCTTCCTACCCCATTTTTGCGTCTATCCTATTTCCAGTTCCCAAATGAGCTGTCTTTTTTCCAAATAAGCTCCCACTGCCATCAATCCATCTCCCATCTGCTCTAAACATCACTCACTGTGGAACCCTTTTTTAAAAATCTCTACCATAAGTTTAATGTGGTGTTTAGGGGCAAAAACTGTTCAAAATTTTGGCCCAGATTTCTGTTTGTTACTTTATTGCTACGTGCAAAGGAGACATATAAGTCATACAAGAGGGGAAAATGACTTTTTTAAAACATGAAATTTTAAATAAATAAGCATAAATAACAAGAAAGTGAATTAAACTTAGCATGTACCTTTTCAAACATGAAGTCCCCCAAAGCTACTTCAGCGTTCTGTGGGTCCACATCCACTCAAAACCATAGCTTCCACTAATGTACTCATTTTTACTAGCAAGGCAGTGCTGACTCTACAAAACAAAAGCATGTAATGCAATGCCACTGTAAAAGGAATAACCCTAGGACATTTCTATTCATAAAAGGAGTAGCAGGGGCACAACTAGATGGCTCAGAGGATGGCATGCTAGGTCTAGTCAGGAAGTTCAAATCCAACCCTCAGACAATAACAATCTGTGTGATCCCAGGCAAGTCACTTAACCCTGTTTGCCTCAGTTTCCTCATCTGTAAATTGAATTGGAAAAGGAAACCGCTATTCAAGTATCTTTGCCAAGAAAACCTCAAATGAAGTCAAGAAAAATAGACAAATTGAAATGAATGAACAACAAAAAAAAAAAATTCATAAAATTCAGGCACATTCTCCCACAAATATATATGCCATCAGAAGGATAATCAGAGACACTTAGAGAAGGAGGGACAACTATCTGCGATGCTACAGGATCATCAGCATCTTTCACTAGATCTAACTCCTGAGACACCTTCTACCTTCTGGTCTTACATGATATGGCCTCTCTTTGGTTGCATGGTACTTTACTATGTCATAGTCACAGCTAGTCTGCATTCACTGTTTTGTGACTGCTGCCAGCCAGGTTTTCCATTTTCTTTTCTTTTTAATTCAGGGAAGTGGTTAAGGAAAAGGATTTGTATTTGACAAGGAGAATGTACTGAAATACAAATAGAAAAGAACAGAAGGAGATTTGGAAATGGTGAGGGAGGGAAGGAAGGTCAAACAACAGAAAAGTTTTGAAATTCATTGAATTTATTATATGATTTTTTTTAAAAGAGATAAGCTATTTATAATAAAGCTTTCTACTTTCATATCTAGAAATGCTTTCTGCAAAGGAATTTCTGACTTTAAGTCAAAGAGTTATCTAGGACTGAGTCATGCCATCACCCAGGCTAACAGAAGTTTCAAAGATATAAAAATGCTTACATACACTATATAGTTCTAGTACTTTTCTCTGATTCAAGATTTCTAGAGGTTCAGAGGGAGTTCTCAGTGAAGGTCTCTCTCTTCCCCATTAGAATGATCTCTACCAATTAATTCTCTTTTACCTTGGAGACCTGAGGCTTTCAAAATTTAGCTCTTTTAGGAGAAATAGACCCTGTATCAAACCAGAAGGAAAGCACCAAGGGTTTTCTCTCCCTCAAATGAGAGAAATCTGTCATTTCTCAGAGAACTGATTGTGTTTATCTCCTTTTACAGACAAAAAAATCTTTACAATCAGGATCTAATTTGTTTTACAATAAAGAATAACTAACCAACTAGTGTATGTAAGCATTTTTATATCTTTGAACCTTCTGTTAGCCTGGGTGATGGCATGACTCAGTCCTAGATAACTCTTTGACTTAAAGTCAGAAATTCCTTTGCAGAAAGCATTTCTGGATATGAAAGTAAAAAGCTTTATTATAAATAGCTTATCTCTTTTTTAAAAAATCATATAATAAATTCAATGAATTTCAAAACTTTTCTGTTGTTTGACCTTCCCTCCCTCACCATTTCCAAATCTCCTTCTGTTCTTTTCTATTTGTATTTCAGTACATTCTCCCTATCAAATACAAACCCTTTTCCTTAACCACTTCCCTGAATTAAAAAGAAAAGAAAATGGAAAAACCTGCTCCATATCAAATAGTCCGATCACTCAAAATAAATCTATGCATCAGTCATTTCTGAAAATATGTATTTTTCATTCTGCACTTTTCTTTATCTCTTTGCGATTCCAAGGGCCACTGAAGTTCCCAATGAGAAAAGAGTTTGTGAGACCCTGAAAATCCCTACTGATGCAGGACATTTCAGGGCAGAAAATCACCTAGTAAAATAATAGGATAAGGATGCTTGCAGCCAAGGTGAACTTCCTCTTCTATCCTTCTGCTGATCCAGTCTTATTGACCTTGGGATGATTCCGCTAAGCTGTCATGGACATAGGGATGATTGCTTCATCATTTATTCAGAGCCTCAAGGAAAATGACTGATTAAAATGGCCTACCTATACCTTACACTTAAGGAAATTAGGATAGACTTCTTCAGGTCCTTATATGGCTATCACTCAAAAAAAAAATAAATAAAAAGAAAGAGAGAAAAAAAGGATTAAGCTTATCATGTTTGTGACCAGAGAGCAGACCCAGGAAAAAAGAAAAGTTTAAAGAAGCAAATTTTGGTTTGAGGTCAGGAAAATCTTCCTGGTGCTGAGAGCTATCCCTAGTATAGCAGGCCAGAGCCGCCTACCCTGGGAAAGAAGGCATTGGCTTTCCCTGGATATCTATTCGAAGGCAAAACCTGGATGACAATTTAAGACTGACCCCGTGGGGACTTTTACCTGGGCAGCTGCTATGGATGTTTGGATCAGGTTAGGCCATAACTAAGGTCCCCTCTTCCACTATCACCACCTTCCATGCTGGCAGCCCTGGAAGGCGAAGGAAGAGAAGGAGGTAGAAAAAGTGGAGGAGTATTTAACTAGGGGAGGAGGGGTGTAGCTGTGTGGGAGACAAGCCCATGATGGATTGAGCAGGGTGGGGGAGATGAAATCCATATTCCTACCCTCTCATTGTTTGATCATAAATCCTTTGGGAATCAAGCCACACGTACTCCCTCCATTATTTCACAATCCTTGCTTGGAAGATGGCCTCTGAGGACTCTTCCAGTTACAAAATCCTGTGGTGCTGTGATTGTTAAATTCCCTTCCAGATCTAAATCAGTGATCTCCTCAGATCCCAAGACTGCTCAGAAGCTGTTGTTACCTGCTCCCTATCCCCTGCCTCTGGGGATCTTTCATTGGCCCAAGGCCCTAGCAGCAAACTCCCTACTGACCCTGTTCCCTCAGCCCCCAACTTCAAAGCCATCAGAGCCTGCCTGGTGTTTTCCTTTCCCAGGCTTCTGCCCTGCCCTCGACCCCACTCTGGCCCAGCCTCCCACTGGGCATCCAGGTAGATTCTTTCCATGCATCCTATACAAGAGGAGGCCTGATATCTGGGGAATGGGTCCCAGGAGCTGAGCCATCTGCAAACTGACTTGTTTCTCACATTTGGGGGTGGATGGAGTATGAAGGAAAAGAGCTAGACAGAGGTGAAGTTAAACAGGAAAAAGGGAAAAAAATGTTGTCAGAGGAAACTAGGATTATTCTTACAGAAAGGTTGGAGGTAGGAGAGCAGGAGGAAGGAGAGGGGAGTGCCAAAAAGAGGATCCAATAATAAGGAAAAGTACTGAGCCCGAGAAGGGCCTCACTCACTGGTTCCTGCACCTGGAAGGGAGAAAGAGCTCAGACCTCACAAAGCTGTCATCACTCATTTTTAAATAATTCCCCCTTGATTTCTCACCACAGTGGTTGGGCCCACAATGGTTTCCAGGCCCTGAGTATGTCTTCTCAGTGAGTCCAAATTGCCCACAGCAAGGATGCTCTTGCTTATTACTTAGCCACCAATGTAGGTTGGAGGGAGCCATAAAGGTCAGCTTCACCAGTCCCTTTGTTTACAGATAAGAAAACTGAGACCCACAGAGGTGGCCATGACTTAGCCAACGTGACACAGCAAAAACAGGAGAATCATGGAATCACAAACATCTATATTGGGATGGAAACTTTGAAATCATCCAGTTTGAAGGCTCTTTTTGAACATCCTAAGGGATCTGGGACTAAGTTTTAGAATTTTGGATGGGGGAAAAAATGACATTTTGATTTACCTAACCTCTAACCACAATTTAACATTTCCTTCTATTATTGTCAACAAATATCATCCTGAGAACCAGGCCACAGACTTCACCAGTCTACACAAGGGGGCCAGATTCTATCCAGTTCACTCATTTTACAGATGAGGTAACTGAGCAACAATTATAGAATTAGATCAATTTGGAAAGAACTTTGGAGGCCATAAAAAATATGGCAGAACTAGGATTTAAATGCCCCCCACCCATCTACCCCCTGACACACGTCTAACTCCATACACAACACTTTGTCAATCAACACATCAATCTTCATTCATTTAGTGAATACCTACTATGTGCCAGGCACTGACTGTGCTGAGCTCTGGGTATACAAAGAAAGGCAAAAACTCAGCTTCTGCCCTCAAGTTGCTCACATTCCTATGGAGGAGACGTTTATACATAATATATACAATGTGTGGTGACAGAAGGAAGGCATTAGTCCTGGGAGGCTCCAGGAAAGGCCTCTAGCAGAAACTGAGGTTTGTTGGTTTAAGCTGTATTTTTTTTTCATTTTTTACAGCTTTTTATTTGTCTAAATATATGCAAACATAATTTTCAACATTCACCTTTGCAAATCTTGTGTTCCAAATTTTTCTCCCTTCTTCCCCCCATCCCCTGCCATAGGATAGCAAGTAATTCAATATAAGTTAAACATGTGCATTTCTTCTAAACATATTTCTGTATTTGTCATGCTGCACAAGAAAAATCAAATCAAAAGATGAAAGAAAAAAAAAGCAAACAAAGAACAAAAGGTGAAAAAACTATGCTTTGATGCATACTCAGTCTCCATAATTCTTTCTCTGGATGCAGATGACATTTTCCTTCACAAGCCTACTGGAAT
Organism: Sminthopsis crassicaudata; assembly: GCF_048593235.1. Taxonomy (NCBI): domain Eukaryota; kingdom Metazoa; phylum Chordata; class Mammalia; order Dasyuromorphia; family Dasyuridae; genus Sminthopsis; species Sminthopsis crassicaudata. Next base: position 664,944,101 of record NC_133618.1, read on the forward strand.
TGCCTTAAATCATGCATTGTTGAAAAGAGTCATGTCCATCACAAATGATCAACTATTAGCATAAATAATCAAATTAGCAAAAAAACATATGATCATCTCAATAGATGCAGAAAAAGCATATAATAAAATCCAATATAAGTTAAGCATGTGCATTCCAACATTCATTCCTACTAAAAACACTTGAGAGTATAGGAATAAATGGACTTTTCCTTAAAATAGTCAGGAGCATATATTTAAAACCATCAATAACATCATATGTAATGGGGATAAACTGGAACAATTCCCAGTAAGACCAGGAGTGAAGGAAAGCCACATACATCCATCTCAGAAAGGGCTTCTAAAGACAAGACCAGATTGAGGGGTTTTATCTTAGCACCCATGGGAAGCCACAGGAGCCACCTAAGCAACCTATCCCTTAATTTCCTCATTTGGAAAAGGAGGATAAGAACATTAGCACTACCTGCCTCCTGGGTCGTGGATGGAAATTTGCCAATCTTAAAGCAGTGGAGCCTGTGCAAATCAATTTCCATCTGCGAGCCTTAGTTTTTCTATCTGTAAAATGAGGAAGTTGAACTAGCTGAGCTCTCACCCTCTAGGACTTCTAACACCTGCCTTACCTGCTAAACTGGATTCTGGGCAAACAATGATGGGAAGTATGGATTAAATATAGTTTGCAACCTAGAAAGAGCCACATGAAAGGCAAAAAAAGGGAGGGATGGAAGAAAGTCTGGCTCCTGATACTCTATCAAGTATTTGTTCATTTGTGACTCTCTCTCACTTCATCTCACAGAGTACCCAAGCCTCTCTCTAAGTTACAGATGAGTTGCTGGTTTGTATACAAGAAGGAACTTTCTATACTGGAGTTTCCCTAGAATGAGGAAATTACATGTCAATCTCCCACCCTAAAATAAAAGAAGTATTAAAATAATAATGCTTAACACATTGACACACTTAATAAAGATTCAATGAATACTTGTTGATTGGTTGAAAATGGAGAGAGAGAGAGATAAGTGGATAGATATATAAATGGATAAATAGATAAAGGATAAAGAGGTAAATAAATTGATAGATTGGTAGATAGATAGATGATAGATTAGATAGATGGTTGGATGAATGGATGATGGATTGATAGAAATGGATGATGGATTGATAGAAATTAACAGATGGATGAATGGATGGATAGGTTAGATAGATGAATGACAGAAATGTATGAATGGATAGATTAGGTAGATAGATAGATAGATAGATGACAGATTAGATTGGATAAATGATAGATAGATTAATTTGTTTATTTATTTATTTATTAAAGCCTCAGACATTTTCTAGATGTGTAATCTTGGGCAAATCATTTAATCTCTATCTGCCTCACTTTACTCATCTATAAAATGGGGATAATAATATCACCCACCTCCAGAGTTAAGAAAATAAAATGATTTATAATGAAACATTTGTAATATTGCTATGGGTTATTAGTAGTAGTAATAATTAAATCCATATTGTGTAGGTCTCATTAATAAACTTGAAATGACATCATGTTAAATGGCACCGAATACAGTGGGACATTCTCTATACAGCATTACCCATTTTCTCTGCCAGTACACATTTTCCACAAGCTCCTTGGTGGACAGATACTTGGCCGTTCTTTGTCCTTGAACCCTCAGCACCCACCACCATGACAGTCACCCTGCTTGGATTTAGAATGGTTCAATGTTCACACTTGCACTGGGCTCATTCTTCCAAACAGGTTTATCCAATAACCAGTCAGTCTCTTAACATCCCTAAGTCTGTGTCTTCATCTGCAAAATGAAGGGACTGGACTCAATGAATGTTAAGGATAATTACAAAGCACCATAGTGCCCAGAGCACAAGGCTTGGAGTCAGGAAAACTCATCTTCCTAGTTCAAATCTGGCCTCAGACATTTAGTATCATGCAACCAAGTCATTTAACCCAGTTTGCCTCAATTTCCTCATCTGTAAAATGAACTGGAGAAGGAAATGGCAAACCACTCCAGTAACATGGACCCCAAATGAGGTCACAAAGAGTCAGACCCAGCTGAACCAAAAAAAAAAAAAAAAAAAAAAAAAAGGTTTTTTCTAGCTCTAATTTTATGACCAAAAGCTGAACAATTACAAATGTTTCCCTTTGTTTTCCATCTTTCATATTTGGAGGGCAGATGTACTTGTGTGGCACTTTCTGGTTTTGTTTCTCTCTTTGGCTCTCTTTCTCTGGCTATCTCCATCTGTCTATCTTCCTCACACACACACACACACACACACACACACACACACACACACACACACAAGCATAAAAACATTTAAGACTTAAGGAAACTATCCTGATCAAATCTAATGGCTATCAGAGTAACCCCTTGGATGCTGAGATAATCAATGTCTCTAATATTTGGAGAAAGGTGATCCAGAAGGGGAGAGAGGACAGCCTTTGACAAATTCTGAAAAACCCAGAGCCAAACCAGGGAAGGCTTGAGGAAATGAGTCAGTGAGACCAGAAGAAAGAAAAACAGCCAAGTGATGGCAGGAGAGAATGAGGATAATGTAGTCCTGCGGTCCACCAAGGCCGGGGGAGGAAACGCCAAGATGGCTGCATCGCATTCCTGAAACTGACAATATTACTTTATCAGGCCCTAGGTTGGGGCAGCCAAGAGAGAGGTGGGGAGAGCCTGCTAATGGAGCCTCAGAATTTTCTGTCCATTCTTCACTTCTCTCTGATCACCCACTGAGATGGTTCCTTCCATGATGGAATCCTGCCAAGGGCCTTCCATGCTTGGCTAGGAGGCCACGAATGCCAAGCCACCCAGCTGGGTTCTCTTGAACCTATCTTAGTCATTTTTTAAAGAAATAGAATAGTCTGATGACTGCACCAACCCCAGGAAAAAACTGTTAGCTACAAATGCGTATGACAAATAGTTCATTTACACAAAGGAAAAGATGGTGGATTTGGGGCATGAGGCCCAATTGCCTTCCCAAGAAGCTGTATACTCCAGTCAGCGCTGTTCAAGCCAGGGCCACCCAGAAGCAAAATTATGGGCAGTTTTCATTGGATGCCCTCCCATCTCCCCCTTTTATTTCCCGAGCCCCCTCCTCCATATCCAGTTGCATATCCCCATGTGTATGTTAGGGATGACTGCCAATTATCAACAAGAACTGGCTCAGTTTCTCCCTTGAGTCCCAGAGACTAGACATGAATGAAGATGCAGAATAGTCCAATCCAAGAATAACCATCAAGCTTCCCTCCGTGGGCCAACTACATTCCATGGAAGACCATCTCGGATTCTGGGCATTGAGAGGCAAAGACAACCTGAGAGCATTTACAAGGTCACATTTTGGGCAAACGCAAAACCATGAGTATGGTGAAGAAAAGCTGGGCTTAGTTTGAGCCAGCCTGGTTTGGAATCCCAGCTTTACCTTTCACACCCAGTTGGATGAGGTGTTTCTTCATCTGTAAAATGTGAAGGAAGACGGAAGTCAAACTGAAGCTCTATTCTGGCCTTAAAGAGCAGCACTATAAGTGTGGACTATAAGGTATATGGAATCTTGACATAAGGAAAGATTTCCCCAGAATCTGCATTCTCCAAGAGTGGGCCAAGCTGCCTCAGAAGGCAGCGAATAGGCTTCCCCTCCTCCAGGCCTCCAAAATTGGATGGAAGGCCAGTTGTCAGGGAAGATGGAGAGGGATTCTTGTTCAGGGACAAGTTGGATGAGGTAACCGCCAATGTCCTTTCAGCTCTCAGATTCTGAGATTTTGTGGACTGGTCAAGCTTGAACCTCCTTCTGACCCTCTCCTATCTCAAGTGATGTAGAATGAAAGGAGAACAGAGAAAGCGTGGCTAAATATCTCATTGGCTCAGATCTAGAGCTGAAATGGGCCTCAAATGTCACCCAGGTCAAGCCCCTCATTTTACAGCCGACACAGTCTTAGACAGGGGAATCTGAGAATTGGGAAAAGGGGAACCCAACTCCTCTGACCCCTGAGCTGGGTCTGGAGGTGGAAGGGATGTGGAAAGTTGGCTGGGCCAAAGCCTCAGTTTACAGATGAGAAAACTTTAGGAGGTTAGGAGATCGACATATCCCAGGTTAAGGGACTGATGACTTATTAAATAAACCCTCACATGCTGAAGCATATTTGCAATGGCTTTTCATCTCATGTTCCCCCCCAACAAAGAAGGGATTCCCAAGGAAGAGTTGTCATTCTTCCTGATGAACTGGAGGCAACCTGAGCTGCTGGCTCTGAACCTTTTGAAGGGGGCTACAACAAGATTAATGAGTGAATGAATGAAAATGTCTCCATTAAATACTATATATACAAAAACACATTCACATAAATACTACATATATATCCACATATAGATATCCATATATGATATACAGATATATCCCTAAATTTAGCTATAAATTCATAGATACACTGATAGATAGATTGAGACATAGATACATAGATAGATAGATAGATGGATGTTTGGATGGATAGATCCCTAGAACTTAGCATGATGCTTGAGATAATATAGATCTACCGAAGCACTATACTAAATTCTAGGTACAAAAAGACAAAATCCAGTCTGTCCCTAATTCTCTTGAAACTTACACTCAAATAGGGGGAAATCACACATATAAGAAAATAGTGACCAGAGAAGGCTGTTTTGGTCTTAAAAGACACAAAGGTGGTAAGAGGAGTTTTCCAGGAGCTAAAGCAGAGTTGAATCATTTACTGTTCTAGAACTGTGACAGGGAAAAGGAAGTCGGCAAAGGTCTGTGAATGGCATCTGGTCAAATGGCCGCAGGAATGAAATGGAGCATTGTGGGAGCTGGATATAGAGAACAGCCACCAATCAAGATCCAGGGTTAGTTAGAGTTATAGGTAGGAAAGAATTAAGTTGTCAGGGGCATGGTTTCTGGTTGGGATGGCATGGCAAGGAGGCAGCCAAGAAGTATTTATGCCATGAGAATAATCTAGCTAGAGAAAGAACCCAGAACTGTCCTTCTGTGTCATTTCTGTGTTCTGGGGGTAACAAGAGTTCCTTCATTTTATTCTTCCCTCTTGGCCCAGTTTCCTTCACCCATCATTCCCTCTAATCAAATCTGAAAAGTTGGATGCATCGAGTCCCATGTGTGACAAAGAAACAGAAAAGAATTAGGAGAAGTCAACCAGTCAGCAAGCATTTATTAAGTGCCTAATATTTCCAGACAGGGGGGATATAAACGAAAGACAAAATACACATTTCTGCATGTTGTTTCCCTCCATTTTCTGTTATTAAATGTTGTGTTTACACATTATTTCTCTCATTATTAAGTAAGCTCCTTGAGATCAAGAAGTATGTTTTGATTTTGCTCGATAGCCCCAGCACTTAGAGCAGTCTGGCTTGTATTACACACCTAATAAATATTTATTGAGTGATTCATGGATGTTAATCTGATTATTGAGATCTAAGCAAGAGGAACAATGTGAAGACAATGGGAATCTAGGTCCCATAGAAGCAAAGACAGATGTTCTAACTGACTGAGTCCTGGTAGCTGAATAGATAACTGTAGAGTAGAGGAGAAAAACTGAGGAAGGAGTTTTACCAAGGAAATCCATAGGATAAAGCAATGGCGCTTGTGAGAATAAAATCATTTTGAATGGGAGCTATGTCCAGGTCCCACCATGCTCCACGTCATCCCTGGACCATCTCACCCATTCAATAATTTTGAATTTAGGGAAAAAATGAGACATGCTTGTCAGGAGGGAGAATGATATATCCATTATGTGTTTTAAAACAAAAACCTTTTGGCTACTTTTATATCCCAAGAAAAACAATTATTTTCTATGTCTTAATTTAAAAAAAAACTAAGTCTTCATTAGATGTGGTCATACTGAATAGTGAATTGCAAAAAACTAGACTTCTGAGGTTCAAATTCTTCCTTTAACCTTACTAATTGTGTGATATATAATGTCTTGGAACTTTCATTTCTTCATCTATTGAAAAAACAAAGAAAGAAGGTTGTCATTGTTCAGTTGTGTCCCATTTTACATGACCCTCTTTGGGATTTTCTTGGGAAATTTTCTGCACGGTTTGCCATTTCTTTCCGCAGCTCATTTTACAGGTTTTGGTGACTTGCCCAGGATCACATAGCTAGTAATAATGTGAGGCTGGATTAGAACTCAGTTTTTTCCCATTGCAAGCCCAACATTATCCACCTAATTTGTCCTCCTCACAAAAAGAAATAACACTAATTGTAATAAATGCCTCAGAGGGTTATGGTGAAGCTCAAATAAGATGATATATGTAAAACACTTTGGAAAGTTTATAGCAATGTAGAAATGTCAGTTGTTATTATGATTATCATTACTATTAGACTTCTTCCTGATGGTGGGTAAGGATGGCTCTTGGCACTCTCCTTGCCCCTTCCCCATGCCTGCAAGGCAGGGGTCCAAGAACCCACATTCCTGCCCTTGCCCGCTGGCTGCCAACTGGCGGTGATAATTCTTCAGCTATGAGAAAACGTCTTCTGAAAACCCCCAGTTAGTTAATATTGGACATTCCTGGGCACCAGGAGAGATAGCACTGTTTGTTCTGATAAGGAACAACACTTTCTCCTCCCTTTTATCTGAGCTTGTCAAGGATCCCCCCACGCCGATCATTTTGAGCATTTCCTTTTTTTTCCTCTTCTTCTCTTTTGGACAGCTTGAGGAGGCATGGTGAATGTCAGAAAGAACTTTTCCTGAAATGGTGGGAATTTCCTTTCAGATGAATAGTCATAAAACTTGGACAAGTCATATTTTATGAGCATATCGCTCATCACTCATAGGATCGGAACTAAAAGAGACTTTAGGGATCAGGAAACCAAATCTTCTCATTGTGTTGATGAGGAAATTGATAACCAGAGATGACTAACTGACTTGCCCACAACTGTCAGAGCACTGGACTAAAATGGATAAATACTCAAAAAATATTTAAAATAGGTCCTCGGTATCAAGACTGTTTTGTCTTTGTATCCCTAGTGTTTGGCAAGGAGTAGGTACTTAATAAGTGCTGTCTTATTGATTGAATTAACAATTTTTGAAAAAGGAAACAGATTAATAGTCACTTGAAAAAATATCTGGAGCAACTAGATAGTGGATAGAGCATTGGCCTTGGAGTCAGGAGGACATGAGTTCAAAACCAGCCTCAGATACTTAATACTTATTAGCTGTGTGAGTCACTTAACTGCAATGACTTCACCCAAAAAATTATATTCTGCCTCATAATATAATAATGGCGATAAAAATCAAAACAACTTTGAGGCAATCTCTTATAATTATCATTTTGGAAAACATAATTAAAAGCGATGAAACTCAATGATGGTGAGCTTATGGAAAACCAGGTACACTTATCCATTGTTGGTGGAATTGCAAACTTTTTGGAGAGCAATCAGGCAATACATAGTGAAAGTTACAAAAAGAATCATCTTCTTTGGACCAATAATTCTATTGTTGGGACTCTATCCTGAAAGTGGAGTGTGTGTGTGTGTGTGTGTGTGTGTGTGTGTGTGTGTGTGTGTAAAAGAGAGAGAGAGAGAAAATGTGTTCAAAGATTTGCATAATGTCATTTTATGTATTGCAAATAAAGCAGAAATCACATGAATGTTCAACAATAGGAAAATGCAATAATAAACTGTATTATAAACCGCATAATAGTGGAATGAATACTATAATTTGATTAAGACCAAGCATGAGGAACACAAAAAAGCTGGAAAGATCTTTTTTAAATAAGGCACAGCAAAAGAAAGGGAGAACCAGAAGAATGGAGTGCACACACAATGCACAAATAAATGAGAATCAGTTAAGACCATATAAGAGGAAAAGTGAGTGAACTATCCACTTCTGTGTGCTGTCACCATCACTTAAGCTCATAGGTTTAGAGCTGGAAGGAGCCTTTGAGGCTGTCGAGTCCAACCCTCTCTTTGTACAAATGAGAAAACCAAAGCCCTTGAACCTTTCTGGACCGTGCCGATCTCTTCCTTTGCTCCAATTTCTGAGTTTATAGTCACTTATAACCAAGGTATAAACATCAAAGAAGTAATTTGCTCAAAACCAAATTCCAAATGAAAGGGAAAACCCTAAAAATCAAATATAAAATTGCTACGATGGGACCTGACAAAGCTACGTTCTACCAACCAGATACCGCAGTGGCTACTAACAAAACCACAGAGTTGTGGAATGTCTTGAATTCACTCGCTATGGTTCTTTCTCATAATCTCTGAGCCTCAATTTTCTCCCTCTGTAAAATGAGGAGATTGGAACTTGATGATCCCCAAAGTCCCTTCTAGTTGCCAATGTAAGATCGGATCAGAATCTATGATTATTCCTTAACCACTCTATGTTTCACTTTACTGCTCTGAAAAACGAGGCAGTTGGGCTTAGATGACCTCTAAGTTCCTTTCTAATTCTTAATTTATGATCCAATTGAATGAAAAGCCTTTGAGGGCAGGGTCATCTTCATTTTTGTCTTTGTGTCCCTTGCATGAGACACATGCTTATTAATAAATACCCACTGAGTGTTGGCTGGAGATTCAGTGATGATGATCTTAAGTCACATTGCCTCTCTTGGGTTCATCAGTTAAATGAGAGATTGATCGCCGTGGTCCTGGTTGGCTCCCAAATCTCTCATCCTAGGATACACGTGACCCAAAGACAATTCTCTAGGAGCTTCGAAAACCATGCTGGCAGACTCTGTAGCTCCCTTGTCAGGTTCCCAGAGAGCAGTCAGCATAAGCGGGTGACGAGCAGGCTGACTTTGTTTGCTCTTTTTCAATCACCTCTCAGAGTTGCAGTTCAGCAAGAAAAAGCCACAAAAATCCACCTCTAATTGGAAACAGTTAAGTCTATCAAGTCTTGCCTTGTCTCTTTTAGACAACAAGGCCAGACTCCACTGGTGTGTTCCCCCTCTCCAAATCATTGTCTTAGCTATCTCACTCTCCTTTCTCCCCCCTCCCCCCACCCAAAGCTCATTCATATATAGATAGCTTCCCATCCATTAACTTGCTGATTGGACTCCCCATGAGAGTATTCGATTTGTCCACCTTTCCCTTGTGGGAGACTCCAGATCTGTATGTCAGAGAATGGCTTTCCATAGAGTGGAACCAAGGCAACACAAACACAAAGTTCACTTGCGTTGGTATCAAGACTGTTTTGTCTTTGTATCCCTAGTACTTGACAAGTAGTAGGTACTTAATAAGTGCTGTCTTATTGATTGAATTAACAATTTTTGATTTCTGCTTCCCAATTCCCCAACAGTTGTGTAGTCTGTGGCGGTCATGGTGAGGTGAAATGAGAGGAGAAAGGGAAAGTGCTGTGGTGATATAATCAGTGTAGAGTGGAATAGTAAGGTGAAATTTAGAACCAGAAAGAGCTGAATTCAAATTCTAACTTTGCCACTCTGGACAAACTATTTAACTTCCCTCAGGCTAAGTTTCCCTCCTCTGCTGGATCATCTCCAAGGTCCATTCCAGCTCCATATTGATGAGTCTAGTCTTCCCAAACAGGAACAGGTCCAAAGCTACTAAATATTACAACTTCCAGGTAGAAGGGATTACTCATGGCAATGGATTTATCAAGTGGATCTATAAGAATCATCCATCTAGAGCTGGAAAGGACCTCAGAAGCTATCTCATTCCACCCCTACATTTTACAGATAAGATCATTGAGGCACAGGAAAGTGATTTACTCAATGTAGCAGAAGTAAAAAAATAAGTTTGGAATCCATTTCTATCACTTAATACTCCAAATCCAACATTCTTGTCATGATTTCAAATGAATAAAAACTCTTTTTTTCATAATTATACCAGAACATCTGTACCCAAAGAGCAGGATGTCTCCTTCCACGTGGTCATCTTGGGAGACTATACATTTAATCCAATGGTGTGGCATGATTCACTATATATATAACAGGCTCCATTCTAGGTCTCCATCTTCTGACTGTACATGACCTTGAATAGTCCTTTTCCTCTGTGAATTTCAGGTGCCTAATCTGTAAGTGGGAATAATAATATATGCTACCTATTCCCCTGTGTGGTTGTGAGTAATATGTTAGAAAACTGCAGGAGGTCCTTAGAGAGAGTGGGTTGAAACTTAAAGTATAAATGCAATGGGGTGTGTGTATGTGTGTGTGTGTGTGTGTGACACACACACACACACACACACACACACACACACACACACACACCATTGCATCTAGTTTCTATGTATATGTATATGTAAAGAACCCTTTGGGGTTGAAGTACACCTTATAACTCCTGGCCCCAGAAGTCTTTTTCTACCTTCACAGTGTCCTCCCATAGTTTGATTCAGAGGAAAGCATCATGCTGGCTCAGTATGGAGCAGAGTGTCTTGACTAGCAGGTAGATCTAATGCTGGACTGAGTCAAGAGAGTCATTTGACTTCTGAGCTAGTGTCATGGGACTTTGCCGCTACAACTCTTGGTAGACCTGCTAGTCACGCTTGCTGCTGGAGTAAAACTTCTCTGATAATGATGATTGATCCCCCAGAATTACTGATTACCTGAACATTGCAATCATAGGATACACCTTCTCAAAATTAGGAGGAAATGAAAATAAAAAAACAAAGTCACCATGTACTCATGGACACATGGTAGTTATGTGGGAGAAAAAAAAAGGAGCCAGCTTTCTTTTTCCCTTGATAGCTCACAAGGGTTTCCCTCACTTTAAAACTAGCAAGGAAGAAGGAGCTTAGAAGCAGAGCTTGCCCCTTTAGTATATCCTCAGAATTCTGTCTCAAAAGCCATTGAAATAATTTTTGTCACCATGCTCCAAGTTACCTAAAAATCTGATTGGAATATTGACTGAGCATTTCCAATGGGGAAAGAATGGGTAATCTAATCGGATAATCCTGGTTTGGAGCAGAAAAAAAAAGGATGGTTTTAGAGAAAGTCAGAAAAATTATTAACTGATGCAGAGTAAAGTAAACAGAGCCAGGAAAACAATGTATATGATAACAACAACATTGTATGTACCAAATAATTTTTAATATTTATAGAACTCTTCAATGCGGTGATTGACCATGATTCCAGAGAATGAATGATAAAGCCTACTGCTTGCTTCCTACCAAAGAAGTGAAAGACTCAGGGTGATATGATCAATGTGAGAATTTATTTTGTTTGCGTATTTGTGGAAAGGTTTTTTTTCTTCTTTTTAATTAAGAAGAAATAAGGAGAAAAATATTTTTCAATTGAAAAAATTAAAATTAAAAACATTCGTCAAAAACAAGATAAAATTTAAAAGACAAGTCTTATATAGACAGGCTCTGAATGCAAGTCATTCCAAAAGAGGGATTTAGCCAGGGCAATGACAATACCATTTGGATAAATCAAATGAGGGAGGATGGACGACATGACCTTAAAGAACCTACCTAGCTCTAAATTCTCTGATCTTTTGTGACTTAACTAAGAGCAATGGACTTTGAGGCAGAAACTCTGAGTTCAGATTCTGGGTTTTAGTCAATGGCAACCTCAGTGAGAGTGAAGAGTGTATATGGCAGCAGAGAAAGCTGATCTAAAGCTTCATGTGAAGGAGTCAGGGAGATGCTGGTCCCATAGCACTGTGCCCTAGTCAGACCACACCTGGAGTAGTGATTCGGTTCTAGGCACCCCTTCTTTAGGAAGAGCATTGAAAAACTAGTGTGCATCCATGAGAGTGAAAGGTCTCAAATTCATGTCCTATGAAAAATAAAGGAAGTGGAGATAGTTAGCCTTGAGAAGAGAAGACTAGGGGGAAAGACAGATTAAATAACTTCTCAAAATTTGAAGAACTATTCATCTGAAGGAGAAATTGCACTTGTTCTGCTTAGCCCCAGAAGAAAAAAATGAGGAGCATGGGACAGAAGGAGTGCAGATTTAAGGTTGAGGTCAGGAAAACTCTTTAAGCACTAATGAACCCAAAGTGGAATGGACCATCCTGGGAAGCAGTGGGAACCCCAGCATGAGGGAATCTTCGAGGATATGCAGGATAACTCTGACTAGGCATGTTGAAAAGAGGCTTTTGTTTGTGTCTGAATCAACTATGGACTTTGAGGTTTCTTCCAGTGCTGTGATCCTCTGATCCAGTGAGAACAGACAAAAAGTAGTTCCAGGTCCGGCTGGAGATCCACCTGCTCTGTGAGTCTTTTTTCTGCTATCTCAAATTGAAAGAGACTTTTGCCTTTTCTTTCTCTGTAATGTCTTTGCTCCTGCAACCCTCATTTGTTACTTATCTCACAGACTGTTTTTACCTTTTCTTGCCTATATTTTATCTCCCCTAGTGGATTGTAAACTCTGAGAACATACTGAGCCTCCACCATCAGACTGAAAGGGCAACCTCCTTTTGAGGAGACTATGGGGGAAGGTTGGTACCTTTCCAGAGCTATGCCCACCTGAAAGACTGAGGTGAGAGCTGGGGAGCATGCTGTCCAAACACACAAAAACCCACAAAACACACACACACACACACACACACACACACACACCAGTTTAAATATTCATAGCCCTGTCTCATGGAATTAGATAAAGCATAAAAAGCATTTTGCTCCCCTTCCCCTTAATCTAATAGCCAACAGAGACTGACCCCTCACTTGGCATCTGACATTGGAGCCTGCCTCCCCTTGGATTCCTCTGACTCACTGTTGCTGATTTTGCCCCCTTTGTTGACTTCCTATTAATGAGCTGCTATTTTCTCATCTCCTGGCTAGCTCTGGATGCTCAGCAACCAAGCCACATTCCTTGCTCAGGGCCTGGGGAGGGGAGGGGTCTCCCTAGTAAGGAAAAAGATCATTGAAAGGGGAACCAGAGTCATCAGAGACAAGCTTTGCCATCTCCCAACTTGGTCCTAGAGTAGAGGTGCCCATAGACACATAAAAACTCCCTATTTCCTTGGTTACAGCAACTCTAACCCAACAAATATGAGGCCAGAAGGCCCATCTCCAAGTCCCAGTTCTGCTGTCTGCCACCTCAGAGACTTTGGGCATATTAGTCATCAATCTAATTCAGTAAGTGTTTATTAAATGCTCATTATGGGTCAGGCACTGCGCTAGCTGCTAATGATACAGAGATAAAACCAATACCTTACCTCATGGAGCTCACCTTACACTCCTTGGGACCATAATGCCCTCCTCTGCCAAATGAGGGGTGATATCACAGCCTCCCTGCTGGAATGAAGAACCTTTAAGGTGGCTTTTAACTCTAAATTCTATATATAAGACACTATCCTAGGTGCTAAGAAAAGAAAGCTGAAATAAGACCTAGTCTCTGCCCTCAAAGAGCTTCCCATTTAATTAATTCCCAATTAATTGAATAACTTCCCCAATTTAATTTAATTCCCATTAACTTTAATTAATTAACAATAATTATATTGTTAGCACACTGGAAGAAGACATAGCTCTGGAGTCGTAAACAGGGGTCTCAGATGTTCAATTTTCTTATTGATGAAAGATAAACTGAGGTCAAAGGAGTGGAAATATAAGATTATTTTCATCTAAATGTTTATAAGTCCTCTAATACCCGACAGTGTTCTGCATCAAGTGGCTCCTTCATAAATGGATATTGGATTGAAAGTAGTCCTTATTTGGGGGCAGCTAGGTGGCGCAGTGGATAGAGCACCAGCCCTGAATTCAGGAGGACCAGAGTTCAAATCTGGTCTCAGACACTTAACACTTCCTAGCTGTGTGACCCTGGGCAAGTCACTTAACCCCAGCCTCAAAAAAAAGAAAGTAGTCCTTATTTATCATTGCTTTTTATTTTATTTCTCAGAACATCCAGATTTCATTTCCCCCTGCCTGTATGTGCTCATTGGATGGTTTCTGCCAGCATCCAATCAAGAAAGGCCATGTGGAATCAAAAATCAGCATAGGATTGCCCATAAAAGTGATCTTCTCCAAACTCCTCAACCCTTTACTTCAAAGCACATTTTATACTTTCTGAGATGACCAAGTCCACCCCTAGGTGTCCATGTTCTTCACCACTCCCATTACTTCTTATTACTTTTCTGTCCATACATTGCATTTCCCTTCTTTAGAGCAGGCACTATTTCTTTCTTGCCTTTTTTGTTCAACACAGCCCTGAAATACAGCAAGCACTTAATAAGTATTAGCTGAATTTGATCAGATAGCATCTCAGATCAGGAATGATCATTATCAAGTTGCACAAAACTTCATACTGTTTTGCATTTTCTTGGAAAGGCAGCGTCTCCCTTTAAAACACCCTAAGTGGGGCAGCTTGATGGCATAATGGGTAGAGCGGTGATCCTGGAGTCAGGAGGACCTGAGTTCAAATGTGGCACTTAACACTTACTAGATGGGTGACCCTGAGCAAATCACTAAAACCCAATTGCCTTGCCAATTAAAAAAGACAAAAAACCAACCGAACAAATCCTAAGTGAAGTAAAATTGGTGTTCCATAAAGCGGCCCGTGTATATATAAGCAGGACTTACCTAGCAACCAAAGGTTACTTTGGATCCTCCACAATCCCATTCCCTGTCATATTCTGTGCTTTCCACTTAGCACTTCTTTTAGAAGCAGAAATATCATTAACAATGGCGATTCACATTTCTTTTTATCTTATATAAGAAGCCCAGTTTTAGCTAAGTCTCCTGATACATGAAGCAAATAAATTTCCCAAAGCATTTGCTGCAAAGTTGGAAAGGAAAGGCATTTCGAATAGTTTACACGACTGGGAATAAGGCTTGGGGGGAGGCCTAAAAAATCCTGGCTTCCTGCTGGAAGCACATTCAGCACAAGTGGGATATGTCGGTCTGGATGTGATATGGAAATGATCTCCGTTTTGTACTTGTGCTTGAAATTTTCACTGATTCCTGTTATTTCAGACCACAGACACCCACGCCACTCTGGTTACTGGGAGGCAGTCTTGACTGGAATCCATCAGCAGTAATTGGGTTGGTATGCCATCTTTTGTTGATAATTGGGAACTCTTGGACGAAACACACACAAAAAAAAGTTAACAAATTCCCCTGTACTTCCCCATATGGCAGAGTCGTTCCTTTAACAACAATTCTCAGGTCATTCATCTCACTGGAACTCAAGGAGAAACATGTGACCACCACTTGGTCCCTGCCCTCACATTTGGGGTATTATTTCATAAACAGAAACAAGAGACTTGGCTGATCAATTATTCATAGACCTGCTCAGGGCTCCATATATTGCACAAGGTTTAGTCAAAGGGCCTTTCTCTTTTCATTAAACTACAGTGAAAGCTGCCTGGGCAAAAAGATAAAGGTTTCCGTGGCAAGGCACATTAAACACCCCGGTGCAATTTATCACATGGACCTGACCCATTTCAACTGTAGCACTCAATGGGATGTTAAATATTTTCCACATCTGATTAGAAAAAGAGAGAAAACACAGATGGGGAGGACTGTGGTTTGGATGAACTTAGGAAATGAAAGTGGGTTTTTTTTTCAGAGTCTAAAGATTTAATAACCAACCTTTGTCCTTAGAGCAGAGATTTGGTTGTATACCTCTCCTGGCAGAGAGGTGAAAGACTCCATCGTCAGAAGACGCCCGTCCGTTGCTTTTGTTAAACTGACATTTGATTGAGAAGGAAGGGCAGACAAAAAGGGCAGTGTGTCCCAAAGAGTTTGATTGAAAAGTTGATGAATAAATCTTTGATTTTTAAAACAGTGCACAGTTCCTTCTCCTCTCTTGTGGTTTGGTTATTTCACTCATGTTTGTCTTTTCCTGATTCCATTTACAATTTTCTTGCAAAGGTGCTGGAGTGATTTGCCATTTCAGCTCATTTTTCAGATGAGGAAACTGAGGCAAACTAAGTTGCCCAGGGTCACACGGATAGTAAGTGTCTGAGATCAGATTTGAACTTGGATCTTCCTTGCTCCAGACCCAGTGTTCTATTGACTGCTCCGTTTAGCTGCCTCGGTCATTCTCCTACATCCCAGATAACATATAGCAATAGATAGCAACAGATCGAGACTGGTCCAGTTGTCGATTAATGTCATTCACAGAGTACCTTTTCAGTATCCTATCCATAAGAAGTAGAGGGTTTCTTTTAATTGTAAGAGGTATAATCTTACCTTTCAGGAATTTATAATATAATTGAATTCACAAAAGCTGTTAAAGTACCTACTATGGGCAAGGCATAGAGTAAGATAGATGGACACAAAGAAATCCAAAGATGGGGGCAGCTAGGTGGCGCAGTAGAAAGAGTACCAGCCTTAAATTCAGGAGGACCTGAGTTCAAATCTGATCTCAGACACTTAACACTTCCTAGCTGTGTGATCCTGGGCAAGTCACTTAACCCCAGCCTCAAAAAAAAAAAAAAAAAGAATTATTATCTAGGAAATGAGTGATTGGAAGAGAGGATGCTTGTCATATAGTAAGAATGAAGGGAAACAGAGTCTGAGCTCTACTCTAATATCCAAGGGATGTGAAGAGATCAGAAACTACAACAATATCAATTTTAAAAATAATTAAAAAGAAATCTGAGTCCCGAGTCTAATAATTCTAATTCTAATTCTCATTATTCTAATAATCTAATAATCAATTCTAGTAATCAATCTTGGTCCTGGATGAGAGAGAATGAAATACACCACCTTCCACTGAAAGAGCAGCAGGGTGTTAAGGCAGAATACCACATACACTCTTGGATGAAGCCCCTAGATACAGTGTCTCTGGTATTGTTTCCTAGCAACTATGTGCTGTTGCTACCTACCTATACTCACTATGCCAGAGTTTTTCCCTTTTTTGTGTATCATGGACCCTTGTGGTGAGCAATCTAGTAAACCTGCAAAATCCTTTTCAGAGTCATGGTTTTTTTTTCATATGAAAAATTTCTATTCCAATCTCTCAAATAAAAGAAAAAGAAAGTAAATAAGTAAAAAAATAGCATAATTCAATTTGTATTCAAACAATATCAGTTCTTCCTCTAGAGATGAATAGTACACTTCATCATGAGTCCTTTGGGGTTGTCTTGGCTCACAATATTGCTGAGAATAGCCAAGTCATTCTCAGTTCTTCATCAAACAATATTGCTGTTACTGTGTACAATGTTCTCCTGGTTCTTCTCACTTAACTTTGCATCAGTTCATATAAGTCTCTTCAGGTTTTTTTTTTCTGAAATCATTTCCTGCTTGTCATTTCTTACAGTACAATCATTTTCCATCCCAATCATATACCACTGATTGTTTAGCTATCCCCCAACTGATGGATATCCCTTTGATTTCCAATTCTTAATCACTATAGAAAAGAAATGCTATAGATATTTCTGTACAAATTGGTCCTTTTCTCCTCAGAGATGTTTTTAAGCACATAAAATAAAATCCATGGGCAAACCAATTCTACTAAACCAATCATGTTGATAGATTTAGGGTGAGAATGTTTATGCTTTGTATCTTTTCATCTCTCTTTGATATCAAAAAATGATCAATTCTTGCCCATATTTAACATATATTGGATTACTTGCCATCTAGGGCACGGGGTGGAGGAAAGAGAAAGAGAAAAAAATTGGCACACAAGGTTTTGAGATGTTCAGTGTTGCAAATTATCTATGCATATGTTTTGAAAATAAAAAAGCTTCAAGTGAAATGAGCAGAACCAGGAGATCATTATACACAGCAACAACAAGACTATAACAATGATCAATTCTGATGGACATGGCTCTCTTCAACAATAAGATGATTTAAACCGGTTCCAATTGTTCAGTGATGAAGAGAGCCATTTACATGCAGAGAGGACTGTGGGAGCTGAGTATGGACCACAACATAGCATTCTCACTCATTCTGTTGTTGTTTGCTTGCATTTTGTTTCCTTTCTCAGTTTTTTTTCCTTATTGATCCGATTTTTCTCATGCAGCAAGATAACTGTATAATTATGTCTACATATATTGGATTTAACATATATTTTTTCATATTTAACATGCCATCTAGGGGAGGGTGTGGAGGGAAGGAGGAGAAAATTTGGAACAGAAAGTTTTGCAAGGGTAAATATTGAAAAATTACCCATGGGGGGAGCTAGGTGGCGCAGTGGATAGGGCACCAGCCTTGAATTCAGGAGGACCCGAGTTCAAATGTGAACACTTAGCACTTCCTAGCTATGTGACCCTGGGCAAGTCACTTAACCCCAGCCTCAAAAAAAAAAAAAAAAAATTACCCATGCATGTTTTGTAAATTAAAAGCTTTAATTTTTTTTTTAATTTTTAAAAGAAAAGAAAAAGCTTCAATTAAAAAAAAATAAAATAAAAATTTTCCATCAATAAAAAAAGATCAATTCTGTGCCAGGTAGGGCAGGAGAATATAGATAAACAGAAATGACCTCAATATGCAAATAAAAGCAAGTATTTTAAAAGTAGTTAATATATTCTAGGCACTGAAAACACAAAAGACAAAAATGAATTCACCTTTCCCCTCAGGGTGATTACATTCTATCTGACTTGAACTAGATAAATAAGAGATAAACAGATACAAGTAGATACAAAATATATATAAAGCACAAAACTTATTTCATAAAAATCAGGCCGGTATAACCTGATTCTGGAGACACTGACCTTGGATTCAGATCTTGTTTATTACTTACTACTTCTGTGACCTTGGAAAACCCTTTATGAGCCTCAGTTTCCTCATTTGTAAAATAGAAAGTTGACCCAAATGGTCTCTGAGGTCCTTTCAACTCTCCTCTCAAAATCCTACAAGCCAAATCTCTCACCATGCATATTGGAGATATTCATTAAATACTGCCTGAGAAATTGAAATATTTCTTCTATTAGGTTTTTTTTTTTTCTGATAAGAATTTGCAGGGTTTTTTCTGTAAGTCCTGCTACCCCCGCAAAAGGATTTGTGGATTTTTCTCCCAGCCATGAGACCAAAACACAGCAGCTAACTACCTCCATCACGCAACACACTGAAAATAAACAGGTTCCAAAGCTCTGGAAACAGCAAAGCTTGTTGTCAATAGACATGTGGGCAAGGATAAATACAGCTGGGGGAGTTGAAAAATTCTATTTACTTTTGCTCTTCTCAAATCTATACTGGAGGAGGGATCTTCCACAGAGGGAGGGCCATTGCTATCTTCTCTCCTAAATCCAGAGGTGAATACTGCAGAGACTGGTGATTGGGGCCCTTTTCGGGGGTTGGTGGAAGAAATCAGAAGCAGGGACAGAGACTGAGCCCCTATCCTATATGTTCATAAAGCAATATTTGATGATTTGTTTACCGGATGGTAAAGGAAGATGATTTTGCCAAATTCAGGTCAATTCATTTTTTTAAATTCAATTAAAAATATTTACTGGGTCCTACTATGTACTAGATACATCTATAACTACTATCTACTAGTCTATGAGCCTAAAATACTCAAGCTTTCTATATTTTTTCTTCCTCAGTTTCCTTATCTGGAAAATGGATGGATAGATAAAAGGATCACCTTTATACCCTAATCTATGACCATAATCTGTTGTACTTTAATCCAAACTCCAGCTTTCTCCCCCTACCACAATGAACTGAGACTCATACTAAAATTGTGCTTAATCAGCCTTAACAAATCAGTTTTAACCAGAGCTAAGCCCAGCTAGTTAGAAGGAGGTGGTACAGAGGAGAGAATCTAAAACCTAGAGGGATGAGGCTCTGAGTTCAAATCTAGCCTTGAAAACTTACTAGTTGTATAACACCTAGGCAAGTCATTTATCCCTATCTGTGTGCATTTCCCCATCTGTAAAATGAGCTAGAGAAGGAAATGGGAAACCACTCTAATATCTTTGCCAAGAAAACCCTAAGGGCCACAAAGAATTGGACATGACTGAAAAACTGGACAATGACAATTCTATTTTTCTAAAAAGGGCCAGAATGAAATAAAACAGGAGCATCCATTTATTTTTCAGATGGGATCCTATTTGTCATCCAGCCTGCTTTGGCTTGTTGGCCATAAAACGAGAATGCTGGAGGAAATTCCATTTATTTGCAACAGATCATTTCTCCGTAAGGCAGGGGGCCACTGACATTCATGAACTGAGAGAGTCCAGTGAGTAGAGCCAAAACCCCAGCAGGACGAAGCTGAAGATTTTATTATGGGCCAACACTCTTGATGCCTCTAAAACACCCCTTAAAATGGCCATAGGCTTTTGATGGCTGATGCTTAACCTCTGCAAAGATTGCAGGTAGCATCTGAAACCAGACGGCAACATGTTGGCAAGACAATGACAAAAATTCTTAGGAACAACCAGTTTACTTGCATAATGATTGTATAGAAGGCAATGCATACACAGGTTCTCTAGAAAAGTTATTCTTGGTACTTGGTTTTCTCTGGGTTCATGTCTTCTCCAGACTATCACTCACAAGCCCCCACTAATGTTCACCTAACTTGTCCGAAAGAGGAATACAATTAAGTCCAAACAACAATTTAGTGAAATAATAAAAGTGGCAAGAGAACATTTCTCTCACAAAAGTGGGGCACACTCTCCCACAAATACATATACATCGGTAAAAAAGAGCAGACACCTTTAAGGGCTGGACATGTAGGAAATATGTTTAGAGAAGGCAATTCATGCCTCACCTTCTGGAGATGTCCTTTTGCCTTCCTGCTGGTGCCAGGATGTAGTTTTTACCAATCATAAGCAATCGAGCAATTGAATGCATGTTGTCACTGAGGAGCTCCCTCCTGTTGTCATTCTGCTAGTTCCATGGTTCTGGCTGCTAATGAGAATGACTCTATGGGGCACAAAGTTATGGCGTTTCTTTCTTTTCTAACTTCCAGCCTCATCTAGAGTTTTCAAATGACATGCTATCTCTTCTCCATCAGTGGAAGATTAGTCTCTGACATTTCTCTTTTGTCTTAGAACCCAAGGGTTTAAGCTTCAGCCCTTTCAAAGAAGGGGCTAATGTTAGCAAATGATGGACTATTTGCCATCTAGGGGAGGAGATGGGGGAATAGGGGAAAGTGATAGATCACAAGGTTTTGCAAGGATTAATATTGAAGAATGATGTGTGCATGTTTTGAAAAATAAAAAGCCTTAAGAAAAAAATAATAAAAAGGGGGCTAAGGTAGTTTCAGACTAGGGGAGGGGGGAACCTTACCTTCTTTTTAAAATTTTATTTTACTTGAAAAAACAGAATAGAAACCTTACCTTCTTTATCTCCCCATTGGGAGAGTTTGTCAGTTGTCAAAGCCTTGACTTTGATAAGTTCATCTCTCCAAAAAAGACAATTTTTCCCCCAGGGGCCAAGTCCTTTTGGAATACAACACATTCAGCCTGCTGAGTATTATCTGGTTTTCAATTTTGTCTGTTTTCCAGCTTTAACTTCTTGGTCACCAGAGGTAGCATCTCTCTCCCAAGCTTCATTATGACTTGAAATTAGAAAGTCCTTATGACATCTATTAATGTCTGGCTGCCAAATTATATCCCTTCAAAAACATTCTAGGAAGCTTTCATTTCAACATTAGCAGACTACATCTAGTCTGAAGCCCACTGTTTTCTGAAACCTTATATATTTTCTAATTTCCCTCGTAGAGAGGAAAATGCAGAAGAACATAATACCTGGCTGATATTTGCATCAGGCTTTGGGGTTTATGAGGTGCTTTCATTGCAACAACCCTGAGAGAGAAGTGGTGCAAGATCACTACATCATTTTACAGATGAGAAACTTTCAGTGCAAAGCAGGAAAATAATTTACTCATAATCACACAATAAATAATATATAGGATTAATTTAGCTTTAGAGTTGCAAGGGACTTTAGTGGATAGAGCACTGAGCTTCCTGGAAATAATCTGAGTTCAAAAATGGCTTCAGACACTATCTTTGTGACACTCGGAAAATCATTGGAGCTGTCTGCCTCAGTTTCCTCATTTGTAAAGTCGGGATGATAATAATAGCACCTCCCTTCCAGGATTGTTGTGAAGATCAAAAGAGATAAGGTCTTGGAATAGTGCTCAGTACATAGTAAGAACTATATCGATTATCATTATTATTAGTCTCCCAGTCACAAAAGTGGTGAATAACAGATCTGGGAATCTCAACGATGTTTTCTGTCTCCAAATCCAGAGCCCCTTTCTACTTTACTGTGGACTCCCTGTAAGGACTCAAACTCAAAGCTCCAGCTCTTTTCCATTATACTGCAAAGAAAAAAAAAAAAAGGAAAAATCAAACCAAAATGGAGCGACTGAGTCCTTAAACAATGGAACTGGTGATTACATTATTGACAAGGGGAAAAAAGACCTATCCATACAAAAATACGCACTGTAGTATTATTTGTGCTATATGCCCAAGGCTTGAGAAGTGACTAAACAAATTAGTGATTCAATATCAAGGAATTCTAGCACATAGGGTAGCCCTTTTTACAAACAGATTGCCCAGAAAAGCTACCCCAGAGTCAAAGTACTCTTTGGAGCAGGGCCCATTGAAAACCATGGTTCAACACAACATAGCATTTCCACTCTTTCTGTTATTGTTTGCTTGCTTTTTGTTTTTCTTCCCGGGTTATTTTTACCTTCTTTCTAAATCCGACAAGAAGACAACTGTATAAATATGGACACATATATTGTATTTAACATATACTTTAACATATTTCACATGAATTGGTCAACCTGCCATCTGGGGGAAGGGGTGGGGGGAAGGAGGGGAAAATTTGGAAGGTTTTGCAAGGATTAATGTTGAAAAATTACCCACGCATATGTTTTATCAATAAAAAGCTATAATAAAAAAAAAGAAAAGAAGCCCAGTGGACATATTTGTGTCTACTAGCTTGCCAGAGAACATCCAGGTGGGACATGACTAGGAAAGGAGATGGGGCCGTCATGTAAGGAAGGCAAGTAATGACAGATGCAGTCTGAGCATTAATGGCAATTCGGCTATAATATTAAAATGGAAGGGCTACTGGCATGCTTGATGACCCACCTGTGAAGGATGGATGAGTGGACCTGGGCTTGAGCAGCCAGATGCAAAGGCCTGGAGAGGCTCTCATATGGACCACTGGGAAGAACGTGAATGTCACAATAATGAAACACATAAAAGCAAACAGATGCCCAAAATCAAGAGGTAAGAAAAGGAGGAACTCAGAAGGAATATGAATGTGAACCACACTGTTTTTGTCCCTATTTTTTTATTTGTTTGTTTTCATTTTTATTGCTATCATTGATTTTTTTTCATTCTCTTCATTTCCCAGTAGATTGATATATTCTCCCTCTCCCCCATCTAAAGGGCTAGTGATAAAGAATGAAAAGAGAAAGAGAAAAAGGATTCAGCAAGAGTAAGCACACACATCAATCAGCCAAACTATCTTGTTAACAGTAACAGCTACCCTCTTCTCAATTCAGCAAGCAATAAACGATGGAAGCTTCTTGTTACAGGGAAGGCCTAACTTTATGTTTTTGGCATATTAGAATGTTTTGGTTGAACATTTAGTTTTCTTTTGTTTTTGTGGTCTTTTGTGATCTCTCATAGGCAGTTGGAATAAGTTTTTAGAAGCACTGACTCTGAAACAGGAGGTCCTCCCACCATCCTTTGAGAGTCAATGTTTCTTAGGGAAGCCAAAACTGGCCTTGTGGTCCAGAAGGCCTCCTCTGTAACCCTTGGAAAGGTCCTGGAGGGGCCTCAGACCATCCTCTGAAACTATAAATTGTACTTCATTTCCGCATGATAGAAAAGCATTCCCTCTACTGACTAGATTCAAGATGGGATCTAAACAACCATGTTCACCATAGAATCTTGGCCCTTTGATGAGTATATTATTTCAACAATGTATATGGGGTGGTCCAGGAAGATTAGCACCCTTAGTGAGAAGGTTTGCAGAGAGCTTTTCAGGCAGTTTATCCATCTTCGGTGCTCTTTTTACCCAGCTCTCACCAATGGCTCTTGGAAGCTATAATAAGTACAAAGCCTAATAAACTGTCTTAGCAGATGGACTAAACTACATTAAAGGTAACTGATGTTATAAAAGAAAATTAAAAAACAAACAAATAAAACAAAACAAAACAAAAATAACCACTCCCCCCCCAAAAAAAAAAAAAGGTAACTGATGGGTCTCAAACAAGTCAGTGAGTTTGGGGGGGTATTTATCCCAAGAATAAGAAGACTTC